>NC_138310.1:95284983-95567483 GCF_965601325.2 Salmo salar
TAATGGTTCTCTGAAGAAAACCCAATGGACATCTGTGGATTAGATGAAAGAGGGGTTGAGGTCAGGAGGTGAGGACAGATTCTCTTAAGAGAGTAATAAAAGGTTTGTTATCCTGTTACCCCCTTTATTAGTTTCCTGTTAAACCATAGACAGTAAGGATTGGAGAGAAGGAAGAGTGTTTTAAGTAGGATGTATATAACTGTGATGTGAGAAATGTTTTGTTGTCTGATTACAGCTGTACAGAACCTTTGGGAAAAATTAAACTTGGTTAAAGCTTCTCTAGTGTCCGTTATTTAGTTATTTATTTACTCTGAAAAATAAGAACCTAACACTACAAATATTTAATCTCAATGTATTGTTGGAAATAAGACCTATAGTGATCCTGATGTTATTTCATGTGAATTTAATATCTTTTTTTTTTTTGTGAACGTGGGTCAAAGAAAATAGAGAAAACTGGTGGAGATCACTTGGATTACATTAAGGGATATTTCTATTCTCTGCTTCAGTTTCATCTTCCTGATGCAATGGAGGAGATGGAGGTCGTAGGTAACTTAAAGATATCAGCAGCTGATCATGATGAGATTGGTGACTCTTTGGTGAAATCACTTCCTCGTTTACTGACCCGCTAATGTACAGTACCAGTCAAAAGTTTGGACACACCTACTCATTCAAGGGTTTTTCTTAATTTTTGTCTACATTGTAGAATAATAGTGAAGACATCAACACAACATCATGTTGTAACCAAAAAAGTGTTAAACAAATCCAAATATATTTTATATTTTTGATTCTTCAAAGTAGCCACCCTTTGCCTTGACGACAGCTTTGCACACTCTTGGCATTCTCTCAACCGGCTTCACCTGGAATGCTTTTCCAACAGTCTTGAAGGAGTTCCCACATATGCTGAGCAGTAGTTGGCTGCTGTTCCTTCACTCTGCAGTCCAACTCAAACCAAAACCATCTCAATTGGGTTGAGGTCAGGTGATTGTGGAGGCCAGGTCATATAATGCAGCACCCCATCACTCATTTTCCGAATGGTTCCAGATAGACAACTTATCTTTAAATGTTAAAACATCCAACTTTATTGTATTCACTAGTAAGAATAAGAAATATTGTTCAAAAAAAGAGCCATGACCTCAATTGGTGGGAATGAAATGGAACAAGTCACATCCACTAGATTCCTCTGAGTTGTAATTTATGAAAAGTCATCCTGGAAAGATCAGATTCAATTTGTCTGCAGCAAAGTGATGAAATCTGTTGGTATCATCAGAATGATTTGTAGTATTGTCTGGGCCAGTGCATATGCCTCCTACCTACACAATTTACTCATTATACAAAATTAATTTGCAAGACTAGCCACCTCCTCTAATTATCTGGCTCAATCTGCACCTTTGTTTAAGAAACTCAATATCTTGTCTATTTACGACATTAACCTCTCTGGGCTGGGGGGCAGTATTTTCACGTCCGGATGAAAAGCGTGCCCAGAGTAAACTGCCTGCTACTCAGGCCCAGAAGCTAGGATATGCATATTATTAGATTTGGATAGAAAACACTCTGAAGATTCTAAAACTGTTTGAATGGTGTCTGTGAGTATAACAGAACTCATTTTGCAGGCAAAAACCTGAGAAAAATCCAACCAGGAAGTGGGAAATCTGAGGTTTGTAGTTTTGTGATTGCCTATCCAATATACAGTGTCTGTGGGGACATATTGCACTTCCCAAGGCTTCCACTAGATGTCAACAGTCTTTAGAACATTGTTTCATGCTTCTACTGTGAATGGGAAGAGAATAAGAGCTGTTTGAACCAGGTGTCTGGCAGAATGCAATAAGCTAAGTCACACGCGCGGCGTGAGAGCGAGCTGAGTTCCTTTTCATTTCTAAAAACAAAGGAATTGTCCGGTTGGAATATTATTGAAGATTTATGATAAAAACATCCTAAAGATTGATTCTATACATCGTTTGACATGTTTCTACAAACTGTAATGGAACTTTTTTGACTTTTCGTCTGGACTTAGTGACCGCGCCTTGTGCATTTGGAATAGTGAATTGAAAGCGCAAACAAAAAGGAGGTATTTGGACATAAATATGGACTTTATCGAACAAAACAAACATTTATTGTGGAACTGGGATTCCTGGTTGTGCATTCCAATGAAGATCATCAAAGGTATGTGAATATTTATAATGCTATTTCTGACTTCTGTTGACTCCACAACATGGCGGGTATCTGTATGGCTTGTTTTGGTGGCTGAGCGCTGTACTCAGATTATTGCAAAGTGTGCTTTCGCCGTAAAGCTTTTTTGAAATCTGACACAGCGGTTGCATTAAGGAGAAGTTTATCTTTAATTCTATACATAACACTTGTATCTTTCATCAACGTTTATGATGAGTATTTCTGTAAATTGATGAAGCTCTCTGCAAAATCACTGGATATTTTGGAAGCAAAACATTACTGATCATAACGCGCCAATGTAAACTAAGATTTTTGGATATAAATATGAACTTTATCGAACAAAACATACATGTGTTGCGTAACATGAGGTCCTATTAGTGTCATCTGATGAAGATCATCAAAGGTTAGTGATTAATTTTATCTCTATTTCTGCTTTTTGTGACTCCTCTCTTTGGCTGGAAAATGGTGTATGTTTTTTTGTGACTAGGCGCTGACCTAACATAATCGCATGGTGTGCTTTCACCGTAAAGCCTTTTTGAAATCGGACACTGTGGTTGGATTAACAAGAAGTGTATCTTTAAAATGGTGTATAATACTTGTGTGTTTGAGGAATTTTAATTATGAGATTTCTGTTGTTTGAATTTGGCGCCCTGCACTTTCACTGGCTGTTGTCAAATCGATCCCGTTAACGGGATTTGAGCCATAAGTTAATGTACGCCAACTACGCACTTTCATCTACAAATACTCATACCCCGCGTCCACCCCAGGGCCCAGGCCCAGTTTACCTAAACCCTTCAGGCTCCGGCCAGTCCTCCCCGGCTTCCAGGTCCCAGTTTACCTAAACCCTTCAATGGATTCTTCCAGGTCCCAGTTTACCTAAACCCTTCAATGGATTCTTCCAGGTCCCAGTTTACCTAAACCCTTCAATGGATTCTTCCAGGTCCCAGACAGATGCTCTTCAATGGATTCTTCCAGGTTAATTCTGAAATCCATCTATACAACACAAGACACTGTGATAACCTTCACCCTACCCACTGCCGCACCTCACATAGTCAATTCTCTATCAGATACAGGAGGTACCATACTCTGGAATTCTTATCTTCATAATGCCAAAACATCATCATCCCTTAATAACTTCAAGCGAAGACTGGAGGTCAGCCTGACGAACCAAACTACTCAGTAATCTCCTCCATGAAGACTGGGGGTCAGCCTGATGAACCAAACTACTCAGTAATCTCCTCCATGAAGACTGGGGGTCAGCCTGATGAACCAAACTACTCAGTAATCTCCTCCATGAAGACTGGGGATCAGCCTGAACTAAACTACTCAGTAATCTCCTCCATGAAGACTGGAGGTCAGCCTGATGAACCAAACTACTCAGTAATCTCCTTCATGAAGACTGGAGGTCAGCCTGATGAACTAAACTACTCAGTAATCTCCTCCATGAAGACTGGGGATCAGCCTGAACCAAACTACTCAGTAATCTCCTCCATGAAGACTGGAGGTCAGCCTGATGAACCAAACTACTCAGTAATCTCCTCCATGAAGACTGGGGGTCAGCCTGATGAACCAAACTACTCAGTAATCTCCTCCATGAAGACTGGAGGTCAGCCTGATGAACCAAACTACTCAGTAATCTCCTCCATGAAGACTGGGGGTCAGCCTGATGAACCAAACTACTCAGTAATCTCCTCCATGAAGACTGGGGGTCAGCCTGATGAACCAAACTACTCAGTAATCTCCTTCATGAAGACTGGAGGTCAGCCTGATGAACCATATAGCCTAACTGTCACACACTCACATGCACACACCCATTGATTACTGATCAATTAATTTATACATGTATAATTAGTAGGTTTTGTTATCTGTTTAAACAAACCTTTGGTATTTTTGTATTTATGTATGTATGTTGTTTTTTGTGGTGTGGTTTTCATATAAGCCCTTGGGCTTCCAACACACCTTCCAACACACCTTCCAACACACCTGCACACAGTTTTTTTCTAATTTGTTTTTATCTGTATTGTTGTCTATTATTGTTTTTTTGGTGCAAATAAATGTTTTAATAAAAAACTACATTAGTACAATGAATATGTTGAGCACAAACAATTGTTTGTGGGTTCAACACTAGGTGATGCTCAGACATGCTGGCTGGGTAGCTTACAACAACATGTTTTATTTTACCTTTATTTAACTAGGCAAGTCAGTTAAGAACAAATCCTTATTTTCAATGACGGCCTACCGGGGAACAGTGGGTTAACTGCCTTGTTCAGGGGTAGAACGACAGATTTTTACCTTGTCAGCTCGGGGGATTCGAACATGCAACCTTTCGGTTACTAGTCCAACGCTCTAACCACTAGGCTACACTCTCTCTTCGTGCTCCCTGAGGTCCCATTATCTCCCTGTGATTCCATTATCTCCCTGGGGTCCCATTATCTCTCTGAAGTTCCATTATATTGCCGAGGTCCCATTATCTCCCCGAGGTCCCATTATCTCACTGAGGTCCCATTATCTCCCTGTGGTCCTATTATCTCCCATTATCTTCATGAGGTCCCATTATCTCCCATTATCTCTCTGAGGACCCCATTATCTCCCCGAGGTCCCATTATCTCTCTGAAGTTCTATTATATTGCCGAGGTCCCATTATCTCCCTGTGGTCCTATTATCTCCCATTATCTTCATGAGGTCCCATTATCTCCCATTATCTCTATGAGGACCCCATTATCTCCCCGAGGTCCCATTATCTCACTGAGGTCCCATTATCTCCCTGTGGTCCTATTATCTCCCATTATCTCTCTGAGGTCCCCATTATCTCCCTGGGGTCCCCATTATCTCTCTGAGGTCCCATTATCTCCCTGAGGTCCCATTATCTCCCATTATCTCTCTGAGGTCCCCGTTATCTCCCGAGGTTCCATTATCTCACTGAGGTCCAATTATCTCCCTGTGATCCCATTATCTTCATGGGGTCCCATTATCTCTCTGAAGTTCCATTATATTGCCGAGGTCCCATTATCTCCCATTATCTCCCCGAGGTCCCATTATCTCACTGAGGTCCCATTATCTCCCTGTGGTCCCATTATCTCCATGAGGTCCCATTATCTCCCATTATCTCTCTGATGTCCCCATTATCTCCCTGGGTCCCCATTATCTCACTGAGGTCCCCATTATCTCCCTGGGGTCCCCATTATCTCACTGAGGTCCCCATTATCTCCCTGGGATCCCCATTATCTCTCTGAGGTCCCATTATCTCCCTGAGGTCCCATTATCTCCCATTATCTCTCTGAGGTCCCCGTTATCTCCCCGAGGTCCCATTATCTCACTGAGGTCCCCATTATCTCCCTGGGGTCCCCATTATCTCACTGAGGTCCCCATTATCTCCCTGGGGTCCCCATTATCTCTCTGAGGTCCCATTATCTCCCCGAGGTCCTATTATCTCCCATTATCTCACTGAGGTCCCCATTATCTCCCTGGGTTCCCCATTATCTCCCTGAGGTCCCATTATCCCATCTCAGTGAGACACTGTTACACACAAACACACCAGCACACACACACACACACACGCGCACACACACCATCCCCCATTCTTGTCACTGTGGGGACACTGTTTTGCTCCAGCATCCCAAGGTGTAGGCTTCACTGCATTGTCTCTTTCAATTAGATATGAACCCAAGCCTGTTGGCCCAAGTCAATATCCCTTTTTGTTAAGAGAAAGAGTTCTGCGGGTGAGGCAGTATCTTATATAAACACTCTCATGAATCCATGTCAAATTGTAAATGAGTTGACCTTGAAGATAATTTCATATTGATTACAGAAAAACAATGATACCTCAACAGTTATTCCGTTGAGCTACCTTGATACCACATTACATAACTGCATCTCGCTCGTACTGCAGAACACTCAATGGGCTATTCCGCTCACAGGCAGTGTTCAATTAAGTTAGTTTGGGAGAGTGAAACACTGAGTGATTACAAGGTAAATGGCCTACTAGGGTAGACTTGTGTGTGAACGTCTCATATATACTGAACAAAAATAGGAATGCAACAATTTTACGGAATTAAAGTTCATATTAGGAAATCAGTCAATTGAAATAAATTCATTAGGCCCTAATCTATGGATTTCACATGACTGAGCAGGGGCCACTTGGGAGCCAGGCCCACCGACTGGGGAGCCAGGCCCAGCCACTGGGGAGCCAGGCCCACCCACTGGGGAGCCAGGCCCACCCACTGGGGAGCCAGGCCCAGCCACTGGGGAGCCAGGCCCACCCACTGGGGAGCCAGGCCCACCCACTGGGGAGCCAGGCCCAGCCACTGGGGAGCCAGGCCCACCCACTGGGGAGCCAGGCGCAGCCACTGGGGAGCCAGGCCCACCCACTGGGGAGCCAGGCCCACCCACTGGGGAGCCAGGCCCAGCCACTGGGGAGCCAGGCGCAGCCACTGGGGAGTCAGGCCCAGCCACTGGGGAGCCAGGCCCACCCACTGGGGAGCCAGGCCCACCCACTGGGGAGCCAGGCCCAGCCACTGGGGAGCCAGGCCCACCCACTGGGGAGCCAGGCCCACCCACTGGGGAGCCAGGCGCAGCCACTGGGGAGTCAGGCCCACCCACTGGGGAGCCAGGCCCAGCCACTGGGGAGTCAGGCCCAGCCACTGGGGAGCCAGGCCCAGCCAATCAGAATGAGTTTAAACCCACAAAAAAAAGCGTTATTAAAGACAGAAAGCTCAGTTTCATCAGCTGTCCAGGTGGCTGCTCAGTTTCATCAGCTGTCCAGGTGGCTGCTCAGTTTCATCAGCTGTCCAGGTGGCTGCTCAGTTTCATCAGCTGTCCAGGTGGCTGCTCAGTTTCATCAGCTGTCCAGGTGGCTGCTCAGTTTCATCAGCTGTCCAGGTGGCTGCTCAGTTTCATCAGCTGTCCAGGTGGCTGCTCAGTTTCATCAGCTGTCCAGGTGGCTGCTCAGACGATCCTGCAGGTGAAGAAGCCGGAAGTGGTCCTCTGCTGGCGTGGATACATGTGGTCTGCGGTTGTGAGGCTTACTGACAAATTCTCTAAAACGACATTGGAGGCGGCTTATGGTAGAGAAACATTACATTCTCTGCAAACAGCTGTGGTGAACATTCCTGCAGTCAGCATGCCAATTGCATGCTCCTCAATACTTGAGACATCTGTGGCATTGTGTCGTGTGACATTTTAGAGTGGCCTTTTATTGTCCCCAGCACAAGGTGCACCTGTGTAATTATTGTGCTATTTAATCATCTTCTGATATGCCACACCTGTCAAGTGGATGGATTATTTTGGAAAGCAGCAATGGTCACTAACAGGCATGTAAACACATTTGTGAACAAACGTTGAAAGAAATAAGGTTTTTGTGCGTATGGAACATTTCTGGGATCTTTTATTTCAGCTCATGAAACATGGGACCAACATTTTACATGTTGCATTTGTATTTTTGTTCAGCGTAGGTAAAACCCTTCACAGTGAGAGGACAGAATAGAGGCTAAATAGTCAACTCAGATGCTATTTGAAAAACTACTAGCTAGCTAGAATAAGAAAGCATTCATGAACGAGCGTAAATAGTTGAGATTGTTTCCACTTTCAAACTGTAAAAAAGTCTCAACCCTCCTGACTGTCAAGATTTGTGAGAAGATCTGGATTGATGTTACTTTCACTGTGGGTTGTATTAGTATATACACTAGGCTGTGTGGGTTGTATTAGTATATATACACTAGGCTGTGTGGGTTGTATTAGTATATACACTAGGCTGTGTGGGTTGTATTAGTATATATACACTAGGCTGTGTGGGTTGTATTAGTATATATACACTAGGCTGTGTGGGTTGTATTAGTATATACACTAGGCTGTGTGGGTTGTATTAGTATATACACTAGGCTGTGTGGGTTGTATTAGTATATATACACTAGGCTGTGTGGGTTATATTAGTATATATACACTAGGCTGTGTGGGTTGTATTAGTATATATACACTAGGCTGTGTGGGTTGTATTAGTATATATACACTAGGCTGTGTGGGTTGTATTAGTATATATACACTAGGCTGTGTGGGTTGTATTAGTATATACACTAGGCTGTGTGGGTTGTATTAGTATATATACACTAGGCTGTGTGGGTTGTATTAGTATATATACACTAGGCTGTGTGGGTTGTATTAGTATATATACACTAGGCTGTGTGGGTTATATTAGTATATATACACTAGGCTGTGTGGGTTATATTAGTATATATACACTAGGCTGTGTGGGTTGTATTAGTATATATACACTAGGCTGTGTGGGTTGTATTAGTATATACACTAGGCTGTGTGGGTTGTATTAGTATATACACTAGGCTGTGTGGGATATATTAGTATATATACACTAGGCTGTGTGGGTTGTATTAGTATATATACACTAGGCTGTGTGGGTTGTATTAGTATATACACTAGGCTGTGTGGGTTGTATTAGTATATATACACTAGGCTGTGTGGGTTGTATTAGTATATATACACTAGGCTGTGTGGGTTGTATTAGTATATATACACTAGGCTGTGTGGGTTGTATTAGTATATATACACTAGGCTGTGTGGGTTATATTAGTATATATACACTAGGCTGTGTGGGTTGTATTAGTATATACACTAGGCTGTGTGGGTTGTATTAGTATATACACTAGGCTGTGTGGGTTGTATTAGTATATATACACTAGGCTGTGTGGGTTGTATTAGTATATATACACTAGGCTGTGTGGGTTGTATTAGTATATACACTAGGCTGTGTGGGTTGTATTAGTATATACACTAGGCTGTGTGGGTTGTATTAGTATATACACTAGGCTGTGTGGGTTATATTAGTATATATACACTAGGCTGTGTGGGTTGTATTAGTATATATACACTAGGCTGTGTGGGTTGTATTAGTATATATACACTAGGCTGTGTGGGTTGTATTAGTATATATACACTAGGCTGTGTGGGTTGTATTAGTATATATACACTAGGCTGTGTGGGTTGTATTAGTATATACACTAGGCTGTGTGGGTTATATTAGTATATACACTAGGCTGTGTGGGTTGTATTAGTATATACACTAGGCTGTGTGGGTTATATTAGTATATATACACTAGGCTGTGTGGGTTGTATTAGTATATATACACTAGGCTGTGTGGGTTGTATTAGTATATATACACTAGGCTGTGTGGGTTATATTAGTATATACACTAGGCTGTGTGGGTTATATTAGTATATACACTAGGCTGTGTGGGTTGTATTAGTATATATACACTAGGCTGTGTGGGTTGTATAAGTATATATACACTAGGCTGTGTGGGTTATATTAGTATATACACTAGGCTGTGTGGGTTGTATTAGTATATATACACTAGGCTGTGTGGGTTGTATTAGTATATACACTAGGCTGTGTGGGTTATATTAGTATATACACTAGGCTGTGTGGGTTGTATTAGTATATACACTAGGCTGTGTGAGTTATATTAGTATATATACACTAGGCTGTGTGGGTTGTATTAGTATATATACACTAGGCTGTGTGGGTTATATTAGTATATACACTAGGCTGTGTGGGTTATATTAGTATATACACTAGGCTGTGTGGGTTGTATTAGTATATATACACTAGGCTGTGTGGGTTGTATTAGTATATATACACTAGGCTGTGTGGGTTGTATTAGTATATATACACTAGGCTGTGTGGGTTGTATTAGTATATACACTAGGCTGTGTGGGTTATATTAGTATATATACACTAGGCTGTGTGTCGCTGGTTTACATCAGGGGTCTCCAACCTTTTCTAACACTTCTCCTCTCCCCTGCAACTCTTCCCTGGTCCTTAGTGTACTAGAGAAAGTAGTGCACTATGTTTTCAGTCAATATACCTGGTAAAATAATGGTTCATAAACACATTTAACCTGTCTGGGCTAGGGGGCAGTATTTTCACGGCCGGATAAAAATGGGGTGCAAAGGAGCACCGTACCCGATTTAAACTGGTTACTACTCTTTCCCAGAAATGGGAATATGCATATTATTAGTAGATTTGGATAGAAAACACTCTGAAGTTTCTAAAACTGTTTGAATGGTGTCTGTGAGTATAACAGAACTCATATGGCAGGCAAAAACCTGAGAAAATTCCAAGCAGGAAGTGGCCTTTCTGCGAATTTGTAGTTCTCCATTTGCTTCTCTATCGAAACTACAATGCCCGTGGGGTTATGTAGCACTTTCTAAGGCTTCCATTGGCTCTCTAAAGCGTTCAGAAAGCGGATTGAGGCGTCTCCTGTCTCTGGGCAGATAACAGGAGCACAGTTTGTCAGTGGTCTGCCCGGTGACTAAGAGATTGGAAATGCGCATTCACGAGACCTCGCCATTTTTTCTCTTCCTTTTTGAATGAATACAGCATTGTCCGGTTAGAATATTATCGCTATTTTACGAGAAAAATAGCATAAAGATTGATTTTAAACAGCGTTTGACATGCTTCTAAGTACGGTAATGGAACATTTTGATTTTTTTTGTCTCGAAATGCGCTCGGCGTTACCCTTTGGATAGTGACCTGAACGCACAAACAAAACAGAGGTATTTGCACATAACTATGGATTATTTGGAACAAAAACAACATTTGTTGTGGAAGTAGCAGTCCTGGGAGTGCATTCTGACGAAGAACAGCAAAGGTTATCCAATTTTTCTAATACTAATTCTGAGTTTAGTGAGCCCCGAACTTGGCAGGTGTCAAATTAGCTAGCCGTGATGGCTGAGCTATGTACTCAGAATATTGCAAAATGTGCTTTCACCGAAAAGCTATTTTAAAATATGACATAGCGATTTCATAAAGGAGTTCTGTATCTATAATTCTTAAAATTATTGTTATGCATTTTGTCAACGTTTATCATGAGTAATTTAGTAAATTCACCGGAAGTTTTCGGTGGAAATAACATTTCTGAACATCACACGCCAATGTAAAAAGCTGTTTTTTGATATAAATATGAACTTGATTGAACAAAACATGCATGTATTGTATAACATAATGTCCTAGAAGTGTCATCTGATGAAGATCATCAAAGGTTAGTGCTGCATTTAGCTGTGTTTTGGGTTTTTGTGACACATATGCTAGCTTGAAAAATGGCTGTGTGTTTATTTGTGTCTATGTCCTCTCCTAACATAATCTAATGTTTTGCTTTCGCTGTAAAGCCTTTTTGAAATCGGACAATGTGGTTAGATTAACGAGAGTCTTATCTTTCAAATGGTGTAAAATATTGAAATTATAGCATTTTTGAGGTTTTTGTATTTCGCGCCACGCTCTTCCACTGGCTGTTGAATAGAGTGGGACGCTAACGTCCCACCTACCCATAGAGGTTAATGGGGGCCCTATAAAATCAGATTTTTTTTCTCCCAAATTCTGTTTCTCTGATTTATTTTTCCAGCTTGTAGATTATTTTAGTTTTTCACTCTCTAAATTACAAGTGTTCCTAGAGAAACAACTAAATGGGATGTTTACAAGTGTTCCTAGAGAAACAACTAAATGGGATGTTTACAAGTGTTCCTAGAGAAACAACTAAATGGGATGTTTACAAGTGTTCCTAGAGAAACAACTAAATGGGATGTTTACAAGTGTTCCTAGAGAAACAACTAAATGGGATGTTTTGAGTCGATGTCAATAATTAAATCACATCAGAAGACAATTATTTTACAGTCTGGAAGAATTACACATTTCGATGTTTGAGTGTAATTTCCCTTTAATTGTGCATCTGGCCCTTTAATTGTGCATTTAGCGAGTGAGAACCGTGCCATATAATGTGCTGCTATAACTATGGTCCTCTACTGCTGCTGCTCATTTCATGGCAAAGTTTACCAAAAACATAGATACAAATTATATACTTTTATATCATACAGTTAACATTTAATTGAGAAGGTTTTGGGGAAAGTATTTCTGCCAACGCACAAGACGATTATCACATCATCTGGCCACACAGAGTGTTAGACAAAGATCCGCACCACACAAACAGACAGGGGCAATATTGCTGGAAACTAATTGGCAGATATTGTGTTAGGTTTGGCTTTTTAAGCCAATAGTGGCTAACCAGGGGTGGGATAATGTCAATGTTGCGTTGATAAGATAGTAGCTGGGAGCTTGTGGTGTCTGATACTTGTGAGATTTGTTTATGACAGTTTGTATGTATTTTCAGAATAGTTAGCTACTGGTAGCTGTGAGCTACTGGTAGCTGGCGATCGACCATCAAGTCAATCACACTCAATTCTAAGACATTCTGAGCCATGTTACAGGTATCGACTTTAACATTCCTCTAAACTCATTCCACTTTGGAACACCAAAAAAAGACTAGGTCATATTTACACTTCCCTCAAATTTGAGTTTCACCACTGAAGTAATTCTCTGGACCCCAGAGCAGGTTTGAGACCATAATTGAATTATCATATTTCCTAACACACAAGGCAAGAAGAAAGTGGATTTAAATACTGGAAAGTAATTTGCAAACAGCATCTGCTGAGTCAGACGGATTTACACCCTAACAAATAAAAATAAATGGAAATGATGGCGATAACCTCTATAGTCTCATAATAACCTATCCAGTCTCAGGGTGCGTCCCAAATGTTAAATAAAGGTTAAATAAAATGTAAACATTTAAACAATTAAAAATGGCACCCTATTCCCTAGATCACAATTTACATTCTGTGACAACACAAAAGCTACTTTCAAAGGCGCATTAAATCCATTCCGTATTCAGACCACATGCACAACACGGACCACTCAAAAACCTCTCCATCTGAGAAATGTCTGGGAATCTAAGGAGGTTTTAATGCAACACGGACCACTCAAAAACCTCTCTCCGTCTGAGAAATGTCTGGGAATCTAAGGAGGTTTTAATGCAACACGGACCACTCAAAAACCTCTCTCCGTCTGAGAAATGTCTGGGAATCTAAGGAGGTTTTAATGCAACACGGACCACTCAAAAACCTCTCTCCGTCTGAGAAATGTCTGGGAATCTAAGGAGGTTTTAATGCAACACGGACCACTCAAAAACCTCTCCGTCTGAGAAATGTCTGGGAATCTAAGGAGGTTTTAATGCAACACGGACCACTCAAAAACCTCTCCGTCTGAGAAATGTCTGGGAATCTAAGGAGGTTTTAATGCAACACGGACCACTCAAAAACCTCTCTCCGTCTGAGAAATGTCTGGGAATCTAAGGAGGTTTTAATGCAACACGGACCACTCAAAAACCTCTCTCCGTCTGAGAAATGTCTGGGAATCTAAGGAGGTTTTAATGCAACACGGACCACTCAAAAACCTCTCCGTCTGAGAAATGTCTGGGAATCTAAGGAGGTTTTAATGCAACACGGACCACTCAAAAACCTCTCCGTCTGAGAAATGTCTGGGAATCTAAGGAGGTTTTAATGCAACACGGACCACTCAAAAACCTCTCCGTCTGAGAAATGTCTGGGAATCTAAGGAGGTTTTAATGCAACACGGACCACTCAAAAACCTCTCTCCGTCTGAGAAATGTCTGGGAATCTAAGGAGGTTTTAATGCAACACGGACCACTCAAAAACCTCTCCGTCTGAGAAATGTCTGGGAATCTAAGGAGGTTTTAATGCAACACGGACCACTCAAAAACCTCTCCGTCTGAGAAATGTCTGGGAATCTAAGGAGGTTTTAATGCAACACGGACCACTCAAAAACCTCTCCGTCTGAGAAATGTCTGGGAATCTAAGGAGGTTTAATTGCAGAAATGTGAGCATCAAAATGATAATGGACATTAAGAAAATGATAACAATATATGAGTTGACAGAAACCTTATAGCCTTATCAGCCCAACTTAGATGAAGGGGTGCAGGGCCAATGATAGGAGGGAGCTGAGAGCAGCAGGGATAGAGCAAACCGCCAAGAGCTGCCTGACACAGAAGACACAGCATAGGGATTTACTCAATGGCCGTTACTGTTGTAGTCCCACTGTTGCTCAGTTGGTAGAGCATGAGGCTTGCACAGCCAGGGTTGTGGGTTCGATTCCCACAGGGAGCCAATATGTAAAAATGTAATAAAAATGTATGCACTCTACTGTAAGTCGCTCTGGATAAGAGCGCCTGCTAAATCACTAAAATGTAATGTAAATGTTGCTTTGTAGCAAACTCTCTATCAAGTAACAGAAGTCATTGACCATTTTAGACTCTTTGTTATCAAAATATGACAGTGTCACCAGCAAACCATAACACCTCCTCCTCCATGCTTCACGGTGGGAAATACACATGCGGAGATCATCCGTTCACCCACACCGCGTCTCACAAGGACATGGTGGATGGAACCAATAATCTCCCATTTGGACTCTAGACCAAAGGACAGACTTCCACCGGTCTAATGTCCAATGCCCATGTTTCTTGGACCAAGCAAGTCTCTTCTTCTTATTGGTGTCCTTTAATAGTGGATTCTTTGCAGCAATTCAACCATGAAGGCCTGATTCACAGTCTTCTCTGAACAGTTGATGTTGAGATGTGTCTGTTACTTGAACTCTGTGAAGCATTTATTTGGGCTGCAATTTCAAAGGCTGGTAACTCTAATGTACTTATCCTCTGCAGCAGAGGTAACTCTGGGTCTTCCTTTCCTGTGGTGGTCCTCATGAGAGCCAGTTTCATCATAGTGCTTGAGGGTTTTTACGACTGCACTTGAAGAAACTTTCAAAGTTCTTGAAATGTTCCGTATTGACTGACCTTCATGTCTTAAAGTAATGATGGACTGTTGTTTCTCTTTGCTTATTTGAGCTGTTCTTGCCATAATATGGACTTGGTGTTTTACCAAATAGGGCTATCTTCTGTATACCACCCCTACCTTGTCACAACACAACTGATTGGCTCAAACGAATTAAGAAGGAAAGAAATTCCACAAATTAACAAGGCACACCTTTTAATTGAAATGCATTCCAGGTGACTACCTCATGAAGCTGGTTGAGAGAATGCCAAGAGTGTGCAACGCTGTCATCAAGGCAAAGGGTGGCTATTTGAAGAATCTCAAATATAAAATAGATTTTGATTCATTTAACACTTTTTTGGTTACTACATTATTCCATATGTGTTATTTCATAGTTTCAATGTATTCACTATTACTCTACAATGTAAAAATTAAGAAAAACCCTGGAATGAGTCGGTGTTCTATAACTTGACCAGTAGTGTAGTCCAGGGTTTTGTTAAGCATGTAGTCCAGGTTCTAGTCCAGGGTGTAGTCCAGGGTGTAGTCCAGGGTGTAGTCCAGGTTGTAGTCCAGGGTGTAGTCCAGGGTGTAGTCCAGGGTGTAGTCTAGGGTGTAGTCCAGATTGTAGTCCAGGGTGTAGTCTGGGGTGTAGTCTAGGTTGTAGTCCGGGGTTTTGTTAAGCATGTAGTCCAGGTTCTAGTCCAGGGTGTAGTCCAGGGTGTAGTCCAGGTTCTTGTCCAGGGTGTAGTCCAGGGTGTAGTCCAGGTTCTAGTCCAGGGTGTAGTCCAGGGTGTAGTCCAGGATGTAGTCCAGGGTGTAGTCTAGGGTGTAGTCCAGATTGTAGTCCAGGTTCTAGTCTAGGGTGTAGTCCAGGGTGTAGTCCAGGTTGTAATCCAGGTTGTAGTACAGGGTGTAGTCCAGGTTCTAGTCTAGGGTGTAGTCCAGATTGTAGTCCAGGGTGTAGTCTGGGGTGTAGTCTAGGTTGTAGTCCGGGGTGTAGTCCAGGGTGTAGTCTAGGTTGTAGTCCAGGGTGTAGTCCAGGGTGTAGTCCAGGTTGTAGTCCAGGGTGTAGTCTAGGTTGTAGTCCAGGTTCTAGTCCAGGGTGTAGTCCAGGGTGTAGTCCAGGGTCTAGTCCAGGTTCTAGTCTAGGTTGTAGTCCAGGGTGTAGTCCAAGGTGTAGTCTAGGGTGTAGTCCAGGGTGTAGTCTAGGGTGTAGTCTAGGGTGTAGTCCAGGGTGTAGTCTAGGGTGTAGTCTAGGGTGTAGTCCAGGGTGTAGTCCAGGGTGTATTCCAGGGTGTAGTCCAGGTTGTAGTCCAGGTTGTAGTCCAGGGTGTAGTCCAGGTTCTAGTCCAAGTTGTAGTCCAGGGTGTAGTCCAGGTTCTAGTCTAAGTTGTAGTCCAGGGTGTAGTCCAGGTTCTAGTCCAGGGTGTAGTCCAGGGTGTGTCACAAATAGAATAACAGCACCATGCTTCTCTGGGCTCAATTCTACATTCATCAAGTATTTCAATGCAACCTCCACTACAGAGGGAAAAGTGAGCATTGTAATCTGCCTGCCCTGTAGGGAAATGGCCACTCTAAACTGGCTCTGACTGGAGGACCTAAGAGCAAGACATCCACTGTAGGGACTGAATCCAGCTTTCAGTGAATGGGCATACACACACACACACACACACACACACACACACACACACACACATTCTCTCTCTGTGTAAATGCTGGAAGCAAGCAATGAATAAGAAAAGCCAGGCAACTGTTTTGTGGCCAGTCTTACTTGTGCTCAGCAATATGTGGGTTTTGGCTGTAAAAATAAATATATTGCTATTGCAGCAACTATACATTGAGGCGAATCGGAAACAATGGTGTTCATTATTGTTTTGGCCAAATACAAAAACAGAGAGAAGACAAAAGGCTCTAACTAAGTGATCTGAGAGAGGGCTAAATGCACAATGTGAGACTGTAGCCTGTCCACCTTCAATAAATAACGGCAATGTAACAGCTTTCACACATTATATACCATTGTAACTAAATAGACGGCATGACGCAATATCTTGTATTTTGTTGTAAAAACAGTGATATTATATTCTTACTATCTTATTCAGCAGTGAAAAGCAACCTGTTATGTAAGACTTATATTTATTGTAATAAAGCACTAAGGAAATTCTTATTCTTATTATTATGATGATGATGACCTAACAGGCTACATGAAGTCTTCAGCAGTTTGATGCAACGATTTCAGTAACTTGTCTCTCCCAGAGGAGCGCGTGCCTTACCGTGAAACTCCCCGCTCCTATAACCCACAGCTGTAAACCCCACTCTCATCCCTCACAAAGCACCATAAAAACATTTTCAAAGAAGTCTCAATACTCACCGCCAAATGCACGGAACAGGCAGGGTTTTTCCTTCGTAATATCACGTTGTTTTCACTCCGTCCAAGATAATCTAACCGTAAACAACCGGTCTCCGTCGCCCCCGAACAACCGAATGGCACAGAGGACCTTGATTCCAAAACGGTCCTTTCTGTTCCTCAGTCTCTCTCTAAACGATGAGACGACGACGTGAATTGTACATCCTTGGCGCCCTCCGTTGTGTCTCGTGTTAATTTATCCGGTGTCCGTTGCTTTCTGTAGGACTTCACCTTTGCCTTCACTTCGGGAAGCCTTTCCGCCCGTTACCGAACGTGTTTGGAGCGTCTGCCTGACTGTTTGCCTCAGCAGCTTCTGTTCTGCATAACGCGCAGCCCCGTTCTCCAGCTGGAAGGACTGAGCTCCCATCCCACTCCTCAGTCCCCAGTCATTTACCCTAATTCCATCCCACCTAGCAGCTTGTGTCTGTGAACTTCATGCTGGAGAAATAAATACACAGCCCTGAATGTGAAGGTCTCCTACCTCCACGGAGTAGCCTCCTTGAAGGATACCATTTGATTCGTAAGCTATTGTAGCCTAGTTGAGATACTAGCTAGTAGAATACATTGTGTCAATTGTCCAGCAGTATGAATGTCATGTCAAGGGATATGTGGATTGATACCTTAACAAATAGATTGCGAATAGATGACTGTCAAAGTGTCGGCCAGGCTCCCGTGTAGGAGATCGGTAGGTAGAATCATTTCCAATAATAGTAGGATTGATTTGGAGATTGGTTGTGATTGCATTTATTTGCTCAAGACCAAAGGAAAAGGGGGGAAATATTTTACGAGAAAATACACTCTGGCTCAGTGTCACTTTGCACTTAAGTTGTTGCAAAAAATATATTTTCCCAAACTTGACTTTATTACTGTACACAGTGGCTGTTCTAGCTTGTATGGCTCTATGGGGGACCCCCCCCCCCCGCCCATTCAGACATTTGGAACAACAGAAATATATAATCATAACATTTAAAACAATATAAATATAAACATATATACAAAAATAAGACTCATAAATATCAAAAAGAAGTAACAAAGACAAATAGAAACAAATTGTAGTATATAAATACAAATAAAAAAGAGAATCTAATTATTACACCATTACCCTATTGCTAACAAAAACACACAAGTACACAAATACAATAACACACTTATAAAGAAGAAAACCTTATTACACTATTGGTCTTCAAACAAGAAACACACAAACTAAATTGCACATCTAATTGCACAACTATTTGCATTAGTACTGTACAAAGTTAGAGGTGCACTATTTGATAGATTCCCCCGCTCCCCCTACCTTGGGCTTCCAGAGGGGAGACCTGAGGTCAACCTCCCCCCCCCCCCCCCCCCCCCCTCCTCATCTCGTACTTCTGAGTGGGAGACCTTCCCAGGCAGTAGCCTGCCTAGCTCACTAACTATCCCAGGCAGTAGCCTGCCTAGCTCACTAACTATCCCAGGCAGTAGCCTGCCTAGCTCACTAACTATCCCAGGCAGTAGCCTGCCTAGCTCACTAACTATCCCAGGCAGTAGCCTGCCTAGCTCACTAACTATCCCAGGCAGTAGCCTGCCTAGCTCACTAACTATCCCAGGCAGTAGCCTGCCTAGCTCACTAACTATCCCAGGCAGTAGCCTGCCTAGCTCACTAACTATCCCAGGCAGTAGCCTGCCTAGCTCACTAACTATCCCAGGCAGTAGCCTGCCTAGCTCACTAACTATCTCAGGCAGTAGCCTGCCTAGCACACTAACTATCCCAGGCAGTAGCCTGCCTAGCTCACTAACTATCCCAGGCAGTAGCCTGCCTAGCACACTAACTATCCCAGGCAGTAGCCTGCCTAGCTCACTAACTAGAATCAGAGCGCCCACTCTGACAAGGTTAATTGACCCACAGTCCCACATGGTGAGATGATATCATTGCAAGTGAACGATGAAAAAACGATCTTGTAAATGTCACCATTCCAATTTTTTTTTTGTGCGGGCTCCCTGTGCCGCCGTGGGCGGCTGCCCAAGTCGCCTATAACTGAATCTGCCACTGACTATACATGTCTGTTCCACTCCTCTGTCGAACTCTCAAAGGGATGAAACACACAGACTTAAATACCCTCTGTGTCAGGAACCGGAGCTAGTGGAATACAGGCCTCCTATCCAATAGTGGAATACAGGCCTCCTATCCCATAGTGGAATACAGGCCTCCTATCCCATAGTGGAATACAGGCCTCCTATCCCATAGTGGAATACAGGCCTCCTATCCCGTAGTGGAATACAGGCCTCCTATCCCACAGTGTAATACAGGCCTCCTATCACACAGTGGAATACAGGCCTCCTATCCCACAGTGGAATACAGGCCTCCTATCCCACAGTGTAATACAGGCCTCCTATCACACAGTGGAATACAGGCCTCCTATCCCACAGTGGAATACAGTTCTCCTATCCCACAGTGGAATACAGGCCTCCTATCCCATAGTGGAATACAGGCCTCCTATCCCACAGTGGAATACAGGCCTCCCATCCCATAGTGGTATACAGGCCTACTATCCCATAGTGGAATGTAGACCTCCTATCCCACAGTGGAATACAGGCCTCCCATCCCATAGTGGAATACAGGCCTCCTATCCCATAGTGGAATACAGGCCTCCTATAATACAGGCCTCCCATCCCATAGTGGTATACAGGCCTCCTATCCCATAGTGGAATGTAGACCTCCTATCCCACAGTGGAATACAGGCCTCCCATCCCATAGTGGAATACAGGCCTCCTATCCCATAGTGGAATACAGGCCTCCTATCCCGTAGTGGAAAACAGGCCTCCTATCCCGTAGTGGAAAACAGGCCTCCTATCCCGTAGTGGAATACAGGCCTCCTATCCCGTAGTGGAATACAGGCCTCCTATCCCGTAGTGGAATACAGGCCTCCTATCCCGTAGTGGAATACAGGCCTCCTATCCCGTAGTGGAATACAGGCCTCCTATCCCGTAGTGGAATACAGGCCTCCTATCCCGTAGTGGAATACAGGCCTCCTATCCCATAGTGGAATACAGGCCTCCCATCCCATAGTGGAATACAGGCCTCCAATCCCATAGTGGAATACAGGCCTCCTATCCCATTTGTGCAACACAGGCCTTCAATCCCATAGTGGTATACAGGGCTCCTATCCCATTTTTGGAACACAGGCCTTCAATCCCATAGTGGTATACAGGTCTCCTATCCCATAGTGGAATACAGGCCTCCTATCCCATAGTGGTATACAGGCCTCCTATCCCACAGTGGAATACAGGCCTCCTATCCCATAGTGGTATACAGGCCTCCTATCCCATAGTGGAATACAGGCCTCCTATCCCATAGTGGAATACAGGCCTCCTATCCCATAGTGGAATACAGGCCTCCTATCCCATTTGTGGAACACAGGCCTTTAATCCCATAGTGGTATACAGGCCTCCTATCCCATAGTGGAATACTGGCCTCCTATCCCATTTGTGGAACACAGGCCTTCAATCCCATAGTGGAATACAGGCATCCTATCCCATAGTGGAATACAGGCCTCCTGTCCCATAGTGGAATATAGAACTCCTATCCCATAGTGGAGTACAAGCTTCCTATCCCATATTTCAATCACATGGCGTCTTACATTTACATTTACGTCATTTAGCAGACGCTCTTATCCAGAGCGACTTACACCTTTCTACTACATTTCCATGCTGGCACAAAACCACTCTCTCTTGACAATTTACAACAGGTAAGTGTCAGTGTAAAAACCTTTGACTTTCCGGTAATGTGTTTTACACAAAATCTGAATAGTTCCCTCATATTATATATTTTTAAATGCCTTTCATGAACTAACATTATCACTTCAACCCCCCCCCACTCTACTTTCACTGACTTTGATGATAGCTATTTTATAAAGAAAACATGTTCTTACTATGAAATCAAATCAAATTTTATTGGTCACATACAGATGTTCTTGTGGGTGTAGCAAAATTCTTGTGTTCCTAGCTCCAACAGTGCAGTAGTATCTAACATTGAAAGCTGCCGCGGTCATCCCCCTCTTCAAAGGGGGTGACACTCTAGACCCAAACTGTTATAGGCCTATATCCATCCTGACCTGCCTCTCTAAAGTCTTCGAAAGCCAAGTTAGTAAACAGATCACTGATCATTTCGAATCCCACCGTACCTTCTCCGCTGTGCAATCCGGTTTCTGAGCTGGTCACGGGTGCACCTCAAGGTACTAAACGATATCATAACCTAAGGTCTTCCTTCGAAAGCCAAGTTAACAAACAGATTCCTGACCATTTTGAATCCCTCCGTACCTTCTCCGCTATGCAATCTGGTTTCAGAGCTGGTCATGGGTGCACCTCAGCCACGCTCAAGGTCCTAAACGATATCATAACCGCCATCGATAAGAGACATTACTGTGCAGCTGTATTCATCGACCTGGCCAAGGCTTTAGACTCTGTCAATCACCGTATTCTTATCGGCAGACTCAATAGCCTTGGTTTCTCATATGACTGCCTCGTCTGGTTCACCAACTACATCGCAGACAGAGTTCAGTGTGTCAAATCGGAGGGCCTGTTGTCCGGACCTCTGGCAGTCTCTGGCAGGGTTCAATTCTCAGGCCGACTCTTTTTTCTGTGTATATCAATGATGTCGCTCTTGCTGCGGGTGATTCCCTGATCCACCTCTACGCAGACGACACCATTCTATATACATCTGGCCCTTCTTTGGACACTGTGTTAACTAACCTCCAAACAACCTTCAATGCCATACAACACTCCTTCCGTGGCCTCCAACTGCTCTTAAACGCTAGTAAAACCAAATGCATGCTTTTCAACCGTTCGCTGCCCGCACCCGCCCGCCCGACAAGCATCACTACCCTGGACGGTTCTGACCTAGAATATGTGGACAACTACAAATACCCCGGTGTCTGGCTAGACTGTAAACTCTCCTTCCAGACTCATATTAAACATCTCCAATCCAAAATCAAATCTAGAATCGGCTTTCTATTTTGCAACAAAGCCTCCTTCACTCACGCCGCCAAACTTACCCGAGTAAAACTGACCATCCTACCGATCCTCGACTTTGGCGATGTCATCTACAAAATAGCTTCCAATACTCTACTCAGCAAACTGGATGCAGTCTATCACAGTGCCATCCGTTTTGTTACCAAATCACCTTATACCACCCACTACTGCAACCTGTATGCTCTAGTCGGCTGGCCCTCGCTACATATTCATCGCCAGACCCACTGGCTCCAGGTCATCTATAAGTCTATGCTAGGTAAAGCTCCGCCTTATCTCAGCTCACTGGTCACGATAACAACACCCACCCGTAGCACGCTCTCCAGCAGATATATCTCACTGGTCATCCCCAAAGCCAACAACTACTTTGGCTGCCTTTCCTTCCAGTTCTCTGCTGCCAGTGATTGCAACAACAACAAAAAATACGGATTGCAAAAATCACTGAAACTGGAGACTTATATTTCCCTCACTAACTTTAAACATCAGCTATCTGAGCAGCTAACCGATCGCTGCAGCTGTACATAGCCCATCTGTAAAAAAACCACCCAATCTACCTACCTCATCCACTTATTGTTTTTATTTACTTTTCTGCTCTTTTGCACACCTGTATCTCTACTTGCACATCATCATCTGCTCATTTATCACTCGTGTTAATCTGCTAAATTGTAATTACTTCGCTACTATGGCCTATTTATTGCCTTACCTCCTCATGCCATTTGCACACACTGTATATAGACTTTCTTTTTTCTATTGTGTTATTGACTGTACGCTTGTTTATTCCATGTGTAACTCTGTGTTGTTGTTTGTGTCGCACTGCTTTAATTTATCTTGGCCAGGTTGCAGTTGTAAATGAGAAGTTGTTCTCAACTTGCTTACCTGGTTAAATAAAGGTGAAATAAATATAATTTAAAAAAAATTGCAGTAGTATCTAAAAACAATTCACAGCAATACACACAAACCTAATGGTCAAATAATTGAATTAAGAAAGATATAAATATTAGATTGAGCAATGTCGGAGTGGCATTAACTAAAATACAGTAGAATAGAATACAGTATATACATATGAGATGAGTAAAGCAGTAGAATAGAATACAGTATATACATATGAGATGAGTAAAGCAGTAGAATAGAATACAGTATTTACATATGAGATGAGTAAAGCAGTACGTAAACATTATTTAAGCATCATTAAAGTGACTAGTGTTCCATTATTAAAGTGGACAGTGATTCCAAGTATATGTATGTAGGGCAGCAGCCTCTAAGGTGCAGGGTTGCGTAACCCGGTGGAAGCCGGCAAATGATGACTATTTAAAATAAATCTTATCAATCTGATACCTCATCCCCATATTGTTACAGGGTTATGTAACTGGGTGGAAGCCACCTACTGATGGCTATTTAACAGTCTGATGGCCTTGAGATAGAAATTGTTTTTCAGTCTCTCGGTCCCAGCTTTGATGCTCCTCTACTGACCTCGGCTTCTGGATGATAGCGGGGTGAACAGGCAGTGGCTCGGGTGGTTGTTGTCCTTGATGATCTTTTTGGCCTTCCTGTGCTGTAGGTGTCCTGGAGGGCAGGTCGTTTTCCCCCGGTGATGGGTTGGGGAGACCGCACCACCCTCTGAAGAGCCTCTTGCACTGAGATGCAGTGTCTTAGACCACTGCGCCACTCGGGAGACCAAAGGTTAAGAACATCTAGCCACTTGAGAGCCCCCTTACCTGCCGATCTATAAATTATGTCTCCGTAATCTAGGATGGGTAGGATGGTCATCTGAATCAGGGTTAGTTTGGCAGCTGGGGTGAAAGTGGAGCGATTAAGATAGAGGAAACCAAGTCTAGATTTAACTTTAGCCTGCAGCTTTGATATGTGTTGAGAGAAGGACAGTGTACCGTCTAGCCATACTCCCAAGTACTTGTATGAGTTGACTACCTCAAGCTCTAAACCCTCAGAGGTAGTAATCACACCTGTGAGGAGAGGGGCATTCTTCTTACCAAACCATATGACCTCTGATTTGGAGGTGTTCAGAACAAGGGCTAGGGGGCAGTATTCAGAAGTTTGGATGACTGAGGTGCCCTAGTAAACTGCCTGTTACTCAGGCCCAGAAGCTAGGATATGCATATGCATGCTATTATTGGATAGAAAACAATATAAAGTTTGTAAAACTGGTAAAATAATGTCTGTGAATATAACATAACTGATATGGCAGGTGAAAACCCGAGGAGAATCCATCCAGAAATTTGTTTTTGAGCTCACCACTGATTATAATGGCTGTGTATGGGAATATAAAAGGAATACCTCCCAGATTGCAGTTCCTATGGCTTCCACTAAGGGTCTAAACCATCTGACCCAGATGGTTTTTTGAGGTCAAGTTTCAGGAGCTCCTTTAGCACCTCGGACTCAGTGACTGCCTGCAGGGAGAAACTTTGTTGCAGGGCAGGGGAAAAATAAGGAGAAGCATCGAGGATAGTCACATTAGAAGAGATTGGAAGATGAGGAAATGTTTGACAGGCAAGGAGGCATGGCTGAGTCAAATAGGAATCCTGACTTAATGAAGTGGTGATTAAAGATCTCAGCCATGTGCTTCTTGTCCGTAACAACCACATCATCAACTTTAAGAGAGCAGCTGTGAAGAGGAGGGTTTATTCTCCAGGTCTTTAACCATTTTCCAGAACTTCTTGGGGTTAGACCCACAGAGAACTGTGCCTTCCGGATAGCCTGAGTGCACTTATTTCTCATTTTCCTGAACGAGGGCCAGTCAAACTGAGTATGCGTGTGCCGAGCCTTTCTCCAAATTCAATTCTTCAGGTGGAGATCACGGTCGAACCTGTTTTTAATTCTCATTTTCTTTTTGTTTGTTAACAATACCGCTGAAAATATATTTTTTGAAGTTCCATGTGTCTTCGACAGAGGGGATCAAGCTGATTCTATACCATTTTACAGAGACCAGGTCATGAAGGAAGGCTTTCTTATTAAAGTTTTTTAGCAAGCGTCTATGACAAATCAGGACAGGTCGTTTCACTGAGCAGCCATTACGAACACTGGCTGTAAAACAGTGATCACTAAGGTCATTACAGAAAACACCAGACTGATACCTATCAGGATTATTTGTGAGGATAACATCAAGGAGAGTAGCCTTTTCTGGGTGTTTGGAGTCATACCTTGTGGGATTGGTAATCATCTGAGAAAGATTTTGGGAGTCCCATTGCTTTAGGACTTGGTCAGGTGGTTTAAGCATGTCCCAGTTTAGGTCACCTAGCAGGACAAATTCAGAGAGAGCTTAGGGCAGGAGAGAGCTTAGGGCAGGTAGGGTACAGGCTGATGGAGGACGATAACACCCAGCAACAGTCAACAAAGACCTATTTGAAAGTTTAATGCTTAAAACCAGCAAATCAAATTGTTTGGGGACAGACTTGGTGGAGACAACCGAGCACTGAAGGTGTTGAGGATCAGCGTGGCGGATGTGTTGTTGCCTACCCTTTACACCTGGGGGCGACCCATCAGGAAGTCTAGGATCCAGTTTCAGAGGGAGGTGTTTAGTCCCAGGATCTTTAGCTTAGTGATGAGCTTTGAGGGCACTATGGTGTTGAATGCTGAACTGTAGTCAATGAATAGCATTCTCATATAAGTGTTCATTTTGTCCAGGTGGGAAAGGGCAGTGTGGAGTGCAGTAGAGAATGCATCATCTGTGGATCTGTTGGGGTGGTACGCAAATTAGAGTGGGTGTAGGGTTTCTGGGATAATGATGTTGATGTGAGTCAAGACCAGCCTTTCAAAGCACTTCATGGCTACAGACGTGAGTGCTACGGGTCTGTAGCCATTTAGGCAGGTTACCTTAGTGTTCTTGGGCACAGGGACTATGGTGGTCTGCTTGAAACATGTTGGTATTACAGACTCAGACAGGGAGAGGTTGAAAATGTCAGTGAAGACACTTGCCAGTTGGTCAGCGCATGCTCGGAGTACAAGTCCTGGTAATCCATCTGTCCCTCTCTTTCCACCTCTCTGCTCTGTGTGTTTGAATGGCAACACTGAGCTAACAGCAATAGTTTAATATCTATTTCGATCATCAATTAAAACGTCTTTGGGGTAGGGGGCAGTATTTTCACGTCCGGAAGTTTCTAAAACTGTTTGAATGGTGTCTGTGAGTATAACAGAACTCATTTTGCAGGCAAAAACCTGAGAAAAATCCAACCAGGAAGTGGGAAATCTGAGGTTCGTAGTTTTGCCTATCCAATATACAGTGTCTGTGGCGTCATATTGCACTTCCTAAGGCTTCCACTAGATGTCAACAGTCTTTAGAACATTGTTTCATGCTTCTACTGTGAATGGGAAGAGAATAAGAGCTGTTTGAACCAGGTGTCTGGCAGAATGCAATGAGCTAAGTCACGCGCACGGCGTGAGAGCGAGCTGAGTTCCTTTTCATTTCTAAAGACAAAGGAATTGTCCGGTTGGAATATTATTGAAGATTTATGATAAAAACATCCTAAAGATTGATTCTATACATCGTTTGACATGTTTCTACAAACTGTAATGCAACTTTTTTGACTTTTCGTCTGGACTTAGTGACCGCGCCTTTTGCATTTGGAATAGTGAATTGAAAGCGCAAACAAAAAGGAGGTATTTGGACATAAATATGGACTTTATCGAAACAAAACAAACATTTATTGTGGAACTGGGATTCCTGGGAGTGCATTCCAATGAAGATCGTCAAAGGTATGTGAATATTTATAATGCTATTTCTGACTTTTGTTGACTCCACAACATGGCGGGTATCTGTATGGCTTGTTTTGGTGGCTGAGCGCTGTACTCAGATTATCGCATGGTGTGCTTTCACCGAAAATCTTTTTTGAAATCTGACACAGACGGTTGCATTAAGGAGAAGTGTGTCTAGAATCCTATGCATAACACTTGTATCTTTCATCAAAGTTTGTGATGAGTATTTCTGTAAGTTGATGTGGCTCTCACCGCATGTTTTTTAGAGGCAAAACATTACTGAACATAACGCGCCAATGTAAACTAAGATTTTTTGATATAAATATGAACTTTATCGAACAAAACATACATGTGTTGCGTAACATGAGGTCCTATTAGTGCCATCTGATGAAGATCATCAAAGGTTAGTGATTCATTTTATCTCTATTTCTGCTTTTTGTGACTCCTCTCTTTGGCTGGAAAATGGTGTATGTTTTTTTGTGACTAGGCGCTGACCTAACATAATCATATGGTATGCTTTCGCCGTAAAGCCTTTTTGAAATCAGACACTGTGGCTGGATTAACAAGAAGGTTATCTTTAAAATGGTGTATAATACTTGTATGTTTGAGGAATTATAATTATGAGATTTCTGCTGTTTTGAATTTGAAGCCCTGCAATTTCACTGGCTGTTGTCGAGTGGGAAGCTAGCGTCCCACATAACCCAGAGAGGATAACCAGTACTCACGCTCTCTCCCTCCGCTCCATGTCTCTGTATCTCTCTTCATCTCTCTGTATCTCTCTCCCCCTGTCTGTTTCTCGCTCCCCCTCTTTGTAGCTTTTCCCTCCTCCTTTTGCCTGCCTGCCTCTCTCTCACTCTTTCTCTCTCTTTCTCTCTTTCTCTGCTCTCTGTCTCTCGCTCTGCTGTCTATTTCCCTCTCTCTCTCTCACTGCTCTCTATCTCTCTCGCTCTGCTCTCCCTCTCTCTGCTCTGTCTGTCTCTCGCTCTGCTCTCTCTCTCTCTCTGTCTCTCTCTCTCTCTCTCTCACTCTCGCTGCTCTCTCTCGCTCTGCTCTCTCTTGCTCTTTCTCTCTCTCTCTCTCTCTCTCTCTATGACATTTCAAAAGGTTTTATTCTGGTTTCCACCTTGTGCAGTGAAATTCTAGTAGCCCAGATTGTAGAGAGTGACATCGATATTGTTCCAGATTGTAGAGAGTGACATCGATATTGTTCCAGATTGTAGTGAGTGATATCGATATTGTTCCAGATTGTATTGAGTGACATCGATATTGTTCCAGATTGTAATGAGTGATATCGATATTGTTCCAGATTGTAATGAGTGATATCGATATTGTTCCAGATTGTAGTGAGTGATATCGATATTGTTCCAGATTGTATTGAGTGATATCGATATTGTTCCAGATTGTAGTGAGTGATATCGATATTGTTCCAGATTGTAGTGAGTGATATCGATATTGTTCCAGATTGTAGAGAGTGACATCGATATTGTTCCAGATTGTAGAGAGTGACATCGATATTGTTCCAGATTGTATTGAGTGATATCGATATTGTTCCAGATTGTAGTGAATGATATCGATATTGTTCCAGATTGTATTGAGTGACATCGATATTGTTCCAGATTGTAATGAGTGATATCGATATTGTTCCAGATTGTAGTGAGTGATCTCGATATTGTTCCAGATTGTAGTGAGTGATATCGATATTGTTCCAGATTGTATTGAGTGATATCGATATTGTTCCAGATTGTAGTGAGTGATATCGATATTGTTCCAGATTGTAGTGAGTGACATCGATATTGTTCCAGATTGTATTGAGTGACATCGATATTGTTCCAGATTGTAATGAGTGATATCGATATTGTTCCAGATTGTAGTGAGTGATCTCGATATTGTTCCAGATTGTAGTGAGTGATATCGATATTGTTCCAGATTGTATTGAGTGATATCGATATTGTTCCAGATTGTATTGAGTGATATCGATATTGTTCCAGATTGTAGTGAGTGATATCGATATTGTTCCAGATTGTAGTGAGTGATATCGATATTGTTCCAGATTGTATTGAGTGATATCGATATTGTTCCAGATTGTATTGAGTGATATCGATATTGTTCCAGATTGTAGTGAGTGATATCGATATTGTTCCAGATTGTAGTGAGTGATATCGATATTGTTCCAGATTGTAGTGAGTGATATCGATATTGTTCCAGATTGTAGTGAGTGATATCGATATTGTTCCAGATTGTAGTGAGTGATCTCGATATTGTTCCAGATTGCTCGGTAGCTCATGTAGCTTTGTAACCACTGTTCTCCTGTATTCTTCATTGAACAGGTTTTCTGTGTAGCTGTACATTTATATGACCACCCATGTAACAGCAACAAATCAAGTACCTGTAATTATGGGTTAGATAACGCTTCCATGTGAAATTACAATCACATGTGAAAATCAAACTACAGTTTCCACATGTTAGAAAACTCCACGTGAAAATCTAATTTGCAGTTTTACATGTAAGAAAAACATCCGTATTTAGTGCCAGTCTTCCAGTCTGGTTCAACACATCTTCCAACCTCTTATCCATTTGGGGGACAGGGAGGGAGGGAGGGAGGGAGAAGCTGCCCTTAGTCCTTACCTCTAAATTGTCACAAGTCTAAGTGACATCTGTGGTTTACAGATGGCATGTGATGATCGCCCAGTCTGCTGATTCCTATACTGCATCCTAAATAGCACCCTATTCCCTACATATTCCTGGGCCCAGGTCAAATGTAGTGTACTAAATAGGAAATAGTGTTCCATTTGGGACGGAGCCTCATTCTCCTATGAGAAGCTCTCAGAAGGAAAATGGTAATCATGCAGGCCATTTGAACTAACAGAAGCCTTTCCAGAAAGAGACAAATGTTGATTCATCTTCTTTACGCACTCGGAGGAACACCGTGTGTTACCCTGCTTTACACCCCACTACAGCACACAGCCTTGTTCAGTTTCTGCCAGGGAGAATATCCTGTACTACTTTATCAGGGAGATCTGAATATCCTGTACTACTTTATCAGGGAGATCTGAATATCCTGTACTACTTCATCAGGGAGATCTGAATATCCTGTACTACTTCATCAGGTGAATATACTGTACTACTTCATCAGGTGAATATACTGTACTACTTTATCAGGTGAATATCCTGTACTACTTTATCAGGTGAATATACTGTACTACTTCATCAGGGAGATCTGAATATCCTGTACTACTTCATCAGGTGAATATACTGTACTACTTCATCAGGGAGATCTGAATATACTGTACTACTTCATCAGGGAGATCTGAATTTACTGTACTACTTCATCAGGTGAATATACTGTACTACTTTATCAGGGAGATCTGAATATACTGTACTACTTTATCAGGGAGATCTGAGTATACTGTACTACTTCATCAGGGAGATCTGAATATCCTGTACTACTTCATCAGGGAGATCTGAATATCCTGTACTACTTCATCAGGTGAATATACTGTACTACTTTATCAGGGAGATCTGAATATCCTGTACTACTTTATCAGGGAGAATATCCTGTACTACTTCATCAGGTGAATATACTGTACTACTTCATCAGGTGAATATACTGTACTACTTCATCAGGGAGATCTGAGTATCCTGTACTACTTCATCAGGGAGATCTGAGTATACTGTACTACTTTATCAGGTGAATATACTGTACTACTTAATCAGGGAGATCTGAATATCCTGTACTTCATCAGGGAGATCTGAGTATACTGTACTACTTTATCAGGTGAATATACTGTACTACTTCATCAGGTGAATATACTGTACTACTTCATCAGGTGAATATCCTGTACTACTTTATCAGGTGAATATCCTGTACTACTTCATCAGGTGAATATCCTGTACTACTTCATAACGGAGATCTGAATATACCGTACTACTTTATCAGGGAGATCTGAGTATACTCTACTACTTTATCAGGTGAATATCCTGTACTACTTTATCAGGGAGATCTGAATATCCTGTACTACTTTATCAGGGAGATCTGAATATACTGTACTACTTTATCAGGTGAATATCCTGTACTACTTTATCAGGGAGATCTGAGTATACTGTACTACTTTATCAGGTGAATATACTGTACTACTTTATCAGGGAGATCTGAGTATACTGTACTACTTTATCAGGTGAATATACTGTACTACTTTATCAGGGAGATCTGAATATACTGTACTACTTCATCAGGTGAATATACTGTACTACTTCATCAGGTGAATATCCTGTACTACTTCATCAGGGAGATCTGAATATACTGTACTACTTCATCAGGGAGATCTGAATATCCTGTACTTTATCAGGTGAATATACTGTACTACTTCATCAGGGAGATCTGAATATCCTGTACTACTTCATCAGGTGAATATACTGTACTACTTCATCAGGGAGATCTGAATATACTCTACTACTTCATCAGGGAGATCTGAATTTACTGTACTACTTTATCAGGTGAATATACTGTACTACTTTATCAGGGAGATCTGAATATCCTGTACTACTTCATCAGGTGAATATACTGTACTACTTCATCAGGGAGATCTGAATATACTGTACTACTTTATCAGGGAGATCTGAGTATACTGTACTACTTCATCAGGGAGATCTGAGTATACTGAACTACTTTATCAGGGAGATCTGAATATCCTGTACTACTTAACTTTTCCACATTTTGTTACGTTACAGCCTTATTCTAAAACGGAATCAATTGTTTTATGTCCTCATCAATCTACACACAATACCCCATAATGACAAAGCAAACACAGGTTTTTAGACATTTTAGGAAATGTATTAAAAATAAAAATACACTGAAATTTCATAATTCACATAAGTTTTCAGACCTTTTTCTCAATACTTTGTTGAAGCACCTTTGGCAGCGATTACAGCCTCGAGTCTTCTTGGGTATGACGCTTCAAGCTTGGCACACCTGTATTTGGGGTGTTTCTCCCATTCTTCTCTGCAGATCCTCTCAATCTCTGTCAGGTTGGATGGGGAGCGTCGCTGCACAGCTATTTTCAGGTCTCTCCAGAGATGCTAAATCGGCTTCAAGTCCGGGCTCTGGTTGGGACACTCAAGGACATTCAGAGACTTGTCCCGAAGCCACTCCTGCGTTGTCTTGCCTGTGTGCTTAGGGTCGTTGACCTGTTGGAAGATAAACCTTCGCCCCAGTCTGAGGTCCTGAGCTCTCTGGAGCAGATTTTCATTAAGGATCTTTACTTTTCTCTGTTCATCTTTCCCTCGATCCTGACTAGTCTCCCAGTCCCTGCGGCTGAAAGACATCCCCACAGCATGATGCTGCCACCACCATGCTTCACCGTAGGGATGGTGCCAGATTTCTTCCAGATGTGACACTTGGCATTCAAGCCAAATATTTCAATCTTGGTTTCATCAGACCAGACAATCTTGTTTCTCATGGTCTGAGAGTTCTTTAGGTGCCTTTTGGTAAACTCCAAGCGGGCTGTCATGTGCGTTTTACTAAGGAGCAGTTTCTGTCTGGCCACTCTACCATACAGACCTTATTGGTAGAGTGCTGCAGAGATGGTTGTCCTTCTGGAAGGTTCTCCCATCTCCACGGAGGAACTCTGGAGCTCTGTCAGAGTGGCCATCAGGTTCTTGGTCACCTCCCTGACCAAAGCCCTTCTCCCCTGATCGCTCAGGTTGCTCAGGTTGCTCAGGTTGGCGGCCAGCTCTAGGAAGAGTCTTGGTGGTCCCAAACTTCTTCCATTTAAGAATGATGGACGCCACTGGGTTCTTGGGGACCTTCAAGAGTGCAGAAATGTTTTGGTGCTGTTCCCCAGATCTGTGTCTCAAAACAATATTGTCTCAGAGGTCTACAGACAATGCCTTCGACCTCATGGCTTGGTATTTGCTCTGACATGCACTTTCAACTGTGGGACCTTATATAGACAGGTGTGTGCCTTTCCAAATCATGTCCAATCAGTTGAATTTACCACAGGTGGAATCCAATCAAGTTGCAGAAACATCTCAAGGATGATCAATGGAAACAGGATGGACCAGAGGTCAATTTTGAGTCTCATAGCAAAGGGTCTGAACACTGATGGAAATAACATATTTCAATGTATTTATTTTTATACATTTGCAAAAAAAAACATCTAAAAACCTGTTTAAGCTTTTTCATATTGAGGTATTGCGTGTAGATTAATGAGGAAGATTTTGTATTTAATCCATTTCAGAATGAGGCTGTAACGTAACAAAATGTGGAAAAGGTGAATGGGGTCTCAATACATTCCGAATGCACTGTATGTGTGTGTGTGTGTGCATTAGCACTTTCCTGTCCATGTATAGTTGTGTGTAGTCTGTTTGTCATTCTTCTCTGCTACATTACTTCAACTAACCTGTACCCCCGCACATTGACTCAGTATCCCCTGTATATAGCCAAGGTATTATTATTTTATTGTGTTACTTTTTATTTTTTACTTTAGTTATTTAGTAAATATTTTCTTAACTCTATTTCTTGAAGTGCATTGTTGGTTAAGGGCTTGTAAGTAAGCATGTCATGTTGTTTTCGGGCGCATGTGACAAATTCATTTTTTATTTTATTTGATAAAGGTAATGCAGATGGAAACCATGGATTATCATCACGGTTGAGGAAGAGACTTGTCTTTATTTCCTAGCAGATGCTGACTAGATAGAGGTGGTGCATGAGAGTAGCACCGTCCCAAACAACACCCAATTACCTACATAGTACACTGTGTAGTGATGTGTGCACTGTGTAGAGAATAGGAGGCCGTTTGGGATGCAGCCTGACAGATAAAAGGAGGTGTGAGGAAAAGTGGTTGATGAACCTGAGATCTCATGACTGGGGAGTGAATCCCGTTAACTGAGAATAACTTTCAACAGGATAAACAGTTTTTGGGGTTTAGCGTCGTTCTGCTTCATTCATTCTGCTGGAACACATGTTGTTAGCTAAGAAGACAAACATAGCTCACTCACTAATCACATTTTATTACCCGTAAAAATTATTAACTTGTCTGGAAAGTATATTTTGATCAGAATCTTCCCTTCAACGTAAACTATGTTTTTTAAATACATTTTAAGAAAATGGTAGTGAATGATGAAAACAATAATACAATAATAACAATAATAATCCTGGTTCGGTCGATCAGTCCTGATTTCGGTCGATAATTGCAGTGAACGTTTTCATAATATACAGGAGAACAATCGCCTTATGGTGAGGATAGCCGTGTTGCAAGCCCAGCTTCAGACGCCATCGTTAGGCAAGGGCAATTTGCCTAACGATTGGGCACCATAGTCCCTGTGCCCAAGGAAGCGAAGGTAACCTGCCTAAATGACTACCGCCCCATAGCACTCACGTCGTTAGCCATGAAGTGCTTTGAAAGGCTGGTCACGGCCCACATCAACAGCATCCTCCCGGATAACCTAGACCCACTCCAATTGACATACCGCACTAACAGATCCACAGATGATGCAATCTCAATCGCACTCCACACTGCCCTTTCTCACCTGGACAAAAGGAACACTTATGTGAAAATGCTATTAATTGACTACAGCTCAGTGTTCAACACCATAGTGCCCACAAAGCTCATCACTAAGCTAAGGACCCTGGGACTAAACACCTCCCTCTGCAACTGGATCCTCTGACAAAATCAATTGTAAGTTGTGGCGTTCCTCAAGGTTCCGTTTTAGGACCACTATTGTTCACTATATATTTTACCTCTTGGTGATGTCTTTCGGAAACATAACGTCAACTTTCACTGCTATGTGGACGACACACAGCTGTACATGTCAATGAAACATGGTGAAGCCCCAAAATTGCCTACTTTGGAAGCCTCTGATTCAGACAGAGGCAAGTGTTTTACTTTTAAAGTCAGACAAAACAGAGATGCTTGTTCTAGGTCCCAAGAAACAAAGAGATCTGCTGTTGGATCTGACAGTTAATCTTGATGGTTGTACAGTCGTTGTACAGTCAGTCATAAAACTGTGAAGGACCTCGACGTTACTCTAGACCCTGATCTCTCTTTTGACGAACATATTAGGAATATTTCAAGGACAGCGTTTTCCATCTTTTGTAAAGAAAATCAGAAACCTTTTGTCCAAAAGTGATGCAGAAAAGCTAATCCATGCTTTTTTCACTTCTAGATTAGACTACTGCAATGTTCTACTTTCCGGCTATCCGGATAAAGCACTAAATAACCTTCAGATTAGTGCTAAACATGGCTGCTAGAATCTTGACTAGAACCAAAAAAGTATCATATTACTCCAGTGCTAGCCTCTCTACACTAGCTTCCTGTTAAGGCTAGTGCTGATTTTGAAGGTTTTACTGCTAACCTACACAGCATTAGATGGGCTTGCCCTTGCGTATCTGTCTTATTTGGTCCTGCCGTACATACCTACACGTACGCTACGGTCACAAGACACAGACCTCCTTAATGTCCCTAAATTTTCTAAGCAAACAGCTGGAGGCAGGGCTTTCTCCTATATAGAGCTTCAATTTTTATGGAATGGTCTGCCTATCCATGTGAAAGAAGCAAACTCTTCAGTAGGTCCTATGATTGAGGATGGCCCAGGGGTGCGAAAGTGAACGGCAAGGCACTGGAGCGACAAACCACCCTTGTTGTCTCTGCCTGGCTGGCTCCCCACTCTTCACTGGGATTCTCTGCCTCTGACCCTATTACGGGGGCCAAAGCACAGCCCCCACACCACTAGAGGGATATCAAAACACCACCAACTTACTACCCTGAGACAAGGCTGAGTACAGCCCACAAAGATCTCCTCCACCGCACAAGCCAGAGGGGTCGCAAAACCGGCCAGGAAGATAACATCAGTGACTGTGTATAGTTTACAGGTGAAGTGGAAACAGACGTTTTCTCCCCAGAGAGAGATAAGACCCACACTCTGTGTCCCAAATGGCACCCCATTCCCCATATAGTGCCCTACTAGATCCCTATGGACCATGGTTAAAAGTAGTGCACAAGCCTATACTGTACACTGAGTGTACAAAACATTAGGAACACCTACTCTTTCCATGACATAGACTGAATCCAGGTGAATCCAGGGTAAAAGCTATGTTCCCTTATTGATGTCACTTGTTAAATCCACTTCGATCAGTGTAGATGAAGGGGAGGAGACAGGTTAACGAAGGATTTTTAAACCTTGAGACAATTGAGACATGGATTGTGTGCCATTCAGAAGGTGAACGGGCAAGACAAAATATTTAAGTGCCTTTGAACATGGTATGGTAGTAGGTGCCAGGCGCACCGGTTTGAGTCAAGAACTGCAATGCCGCTGGGTTTTTAACCCTCAACAGTTTCCCGTGTGTCAAGGATTATCCACCACCCAAAGGACATCAAGCCAACTTGACACAACTGTGGGAAGCATTGGAGTCAACATGGGCCTGCATCCCTGTGGAAACGCTTTCCACACCTTCTAGAGTCCATGCCACGACGAACTGAGGCTGTTCTGTGGGCAAAAGGGGGTGTTACTCAATAGTAGGAAGGTGTTCTTAATGTTTTGTACACTCGGTGTATATGACTTCCTGACGTCGCTCCATTTAGTCCCTATAGTGTTCAGCACCACTCCAGGTTGTTTTGACTGATCATATCTCTCTCACACACAATTCAGAGCAAGGCCTTTGCTTCACACAAGCTTGATCAGGAATATTCAACAGAAACACACACACAGAGTGAAACCATTAGTTTAATGTCACAACAAATCAGCTGGTTCCTAAGAACAAGAGGCGGTACAGATGTGGAAGGTAAAATCCTTGGTATATCCTGTAGTATCATATGATTGCTTCTGGACATGAAAGGGCTATATGTCAAGCCCGTGATTTGATCAGGAAGTTGGAAATTGAAGAGTTCTGATACACTAGATTGGGTTTCTAATATTTTTGTGTGATTGCTTTTAATACCTGTGGTATGAACACTAAATATGTACTATTCTATAACAAAACTAGGAGGATGTCACTGTGCTTAGAGGGCCTGCAATGAATTATTCAAATGAATTACCCAGCAGTGATGTATAGTGTGATATAAACACGCTGATATGAGTTTAGACTCAACTCCTGTCTTCTCAATCTATTGTGCTCTCCTCAATCTCCTATTCTCTCCTCAATATCCTCTCCTCAATCTCCTTTCCTCTATCTCCTTTCTTCTATCTCCTCTCCTCTCCTCTCCTCAATCTCCTATTCTCTCCTCAATCTCCTCTCCTCAATCTCCTTTCCTCTATCTCCTTTCTTCTATCTCCTCTCCTCTCCTCTCCTCTCCTCAATCTCCTATTCTCTCCTCAATCTCCTCTCCTCAATCTCCTTTCTTCTATCTCCTCTCCTCTCCTCTCCTCAATCTCCTATTCTCTCCTCAATCTCCTGTCCTCAATCTCCTGTCCTCAATCTCCTGTCCTCAATCTCCTATTCTCTCCTCAATCTCCTCTCCTCAATCTCCTTTCCTCTATCTCCTCTCCTCTCCTCTCCTCAATCTCCTATTCTCTCCTCAATCTCCTCTCCTCAATCTCCTTTCCTCTATCTCCTTTCTTCTATCTCCTCTCCTCTCCTCTCCTCAATCTCCTATTCTCTCCTCAATCTCCTCTCCTCAATCTCCTTTCTTCTATCTCCTCTCCTCTCCTCAATCTCCTATTCTCTCCTCAATCTCCTCTCCTCAATCTCCTTTCCTCTATCTCCTTTCTTCTATCTCCTCTCCTCTCCTCAATCTCCTATTCTCTCCTCAATCTCCTGTCCTCAATCTCCTGTCCTCAATCTCCTGTCCTCAATCTCCTGTCCTCAATCTCCTGTCCTCAATATCTCCTGACCTCAATATCTCCTGACCTCAATATCTCCTGACCTCTCGTCTCCTGTGTTGGTGGGAGGACACCCCATCTCCTGCGTGGCCGAGCCCATTTGTCCAGGCGGTGACGCCTCAACACCTCAGCTCCTCTCGGCATCCCCTAGGGCCTCCGCTACCTACCCTCCAAATAAGGACAGCCGGTCCCAAACATATTTACACATCTACAACTGTCGCCATGGTTGATTCATATTATCCGTGTGTCAGGGCCCATCTGAGAGATGTACAGACCCCTTGACTTTTTCCAAATGTTTTATGTTAATGCCTTCTTTTAAAATGGATTAAATCGTTTTTTTCCCCCCTTATCCATCTACACACAACCCCATAACGACAAAGCAAAAACAAAAAAAATACGAAGAAATCACATTTACATAATAAGAATTCAGACTCTTTACTCAGTACTTTGTTGAACCACCTTTGGCAGCGACTACAGCCTCGACTCTAATTGGGTATGACGCTACAAGCTTGGCACACCTGTATCTGGGAAGTTTCTCCCATTCTTCTCTGCAGATCTTCTCAAGCTCTGTCAGGTTGGATGGGGAGCGTCGCTGCACAGCTAATTTCTGGTTTCTCCAGAGATGTTCGAACAGGTTCAAGTCCGGGCTCTGGGTGGGCCACTCAAGGATATTGAGAGACTTGTCCCAAAGCTACTCCTGCGTTGTCTTGGCTGTGTGCTCAGGGTCGTTGTCCCGTTGGAAGGTGAACATTCGCCCCAACTGTGAGAGACGGAATCTAAAACAAAAATCCAGAAAATCACATTGTATGATTTTTAAGTAATTAATTTGCATTTTATTGCATGACATAAGTAGTTGATACATCAGAAAAGCAGAACTTAATATTTGGTACAGATACCTGTGTTTGCAATTACAGAGATCATATGTTTCCTGTAGTTCTTGACCAGGTTTGCACACACTGCAGCAGGGATTTTGGCCCACTCCTCCATACAGACCTTCTCCAGATCCTTCAGGTTTAGGGGCTGTCGCTGGGCAATACAGACTTTCAGCTCCCTCCAAAGATTTTCTATTGGGTTCAGGTCTGGAGACTGGCTAGGCCACTCCAGGACCCTGAGATGCTCCTTACGGAGCCACTACTTAGTTGCCCTGGCTGTGTGTTTCGGGTCGTTGTCATGCTGGAAGACCCAGCCACGACCCATCTTCAATGCTCTTACTGAGGGAAGGAGGTTGTTGGCCAAGATCTCGCGATACATGGCCCCATCCATCCTCCCCTCAATACGGTGCAGTCGTCCTGTCCCCTTTGCAGAAAAGCATCCCCAAAGAATGATGTTTCCACCTCCATGCTTCATGGTTGGGATGGTGTTCTTGGGGTTGTACTCATCCTTCTTCTTCCTCCAAACACGGCGAGTGGAGTTTAGACCAAAAAGCTCTATTTTTGTCTCATCAGACCACATGACCCTCTGCCATTCCTCCTCTGGATCATCCAGATAGTCATTGGCAAACTTCAGACGGGCCAGGACATATGCTGGCTTGAGCAGGGGGACCTTGCGTACGCTGCAGGATTTTGATCCATGACGGCGTAGTGTGTTACTAATGGTTTTCTTTGAGATTGTGGTCCCAGCTCTCTTCAGGTCATTGACCAGGTCCTGCCATGTAGTTCTGGGCTGATCCCTCACCTTCCTCATGATCATTGATGCCCCACGAGGTGAGATCTTGCATGGAGCCCCAGACCGAAGGTGATTGACCGTCATCTTGAACTTCTTCCATTTTCTAATAATTGCGCCAACAGTTGTTGCCTTCTCACCAAGCTGCTTGCCTATTGTCCTGTAGCCCATCCCAGCCTTGTGCAGGTCTACAATTCTATCCCTGATGTCCTTACACAGCTCTCTGTTCTTGGCCATTGTGGAGAGGTTGGAGTCTGTTTATTGAGTGTGTGGACAGGTGGCTTTTATACAGGTAACAAGTTCAAACAGGTGCAGTTAATACAGGTAATGAGTGGAGAACAGGAGGGCTTCTTAAAGAAAAACGAACAGGTCTGTGAGAGACGGAATTCTTACTGGTTGTAAGGTGATCAAATACTTATGTCATGCAAAAAAATGCAAATTAATTACTTAAAAATCATACAATGTGATTTTCTGGATTTCTGTTTTAGATTCCGTCTCTCACAGTTGAAGTGTACCTATGATAAAAATTACACACCTCTACATGCTTTGTAAGTAGGAAAACCTGCAAAATCGGCAGTGTATCAAATACTTGTTCTCCCCACTGTATATCACACCATGATATATGTATATCACACCATGATAGATGTATATCACACCATGATATATGTATATCATACCATGATAGATGTATATCACACCATGATATATGTATATCACACCATGATAGATGTATATCACACCATGATAGATGTATATCACATCACACCATGATAGATGTATATCACACTACACCATGACAGATGTATATCACACTACACCATGACAGATGTATATCACATCATGATAGATGTATACCACACCACACCATGATAGATGTATACCACACCACACCATGATAGATGTATATCACACCATGATAGATGTATATCACACCATGATAGATGTATATCATACCATGATAGATGTATATCACATCATGATAGATGTATATCACACCATGATAGATGTATATCACACCACACCATGATAGATGTATACCACACCATGATAGATGTATATCACACCATGATAGTAGAGGACTGGCCACCCCTCATAGCCTGGTTCCTCTCACGTCACCCCGCTCCTCCGCTCTCTCCACTGGCTTCCAGTCGAAGCTCGCATCCGCTACAAGACCATGGTGCTTGCCTACGGAGCTGTGAGGGGAACGGCACCTCCGTACCTTCAGGCTCTGATCAGGCCCTACACCCAAACAAGGGCACTCCGTTCATCCACCTCTGGCCTGCTCGCCTCCCTACCTCTGAGGAAGCACAGTTCCCGCTCAGCCCAGTCAAAACTGTTCGCTGCTCTGGCACCCCAATGGTGGAACAAGCTCCCTCACGACGCCAGGACAGCGGAGTCAATCACCACCTTCCGGAGACACCTGAAACCCCACCTCTTCAAGGAATACCTGGGATAGGATAAAGTAATCCTTCTAACCCCCCCCCCTTAAAAGATTTAGATGCACTATTGTAAAGTGGTTGTTCCACTGGATATTATAGGTGAATGCACCAATTTGTAAGTCGCTCTGGATAAGAGCGTCTGCTAAATGACTAAAATGTAAATGTAAAATGTTTCTTCCTAGGTTTTTGGCCTTTCTAGGGAGTTTTTTCCTGGCCACCCCCTCATAGCCTGGTTCCTCTCTAGGTTTCTTCCTAGGTTCTGGCCTTTCTAGGGAGTTTTTTCCTGGCCACCCCTCATAGCCTGGTTCCTCTCTAGGTTTCTTCCTAGGTTCTGGCCTTTCTAGGGAGTTTTTCCTAGCCACCGTGCTTCTACACATGCATTGCTTGCTGTTTGGGGTTTTAGGCTGGGTTTCTGTACAGCACTTTGTGATATCAGCTGATGTAAGAAGGGCTATATAAATACATTTGATTTGAAATTTGATTTGATACAGCCCTGATACAGCCCTGACCCTGTGCTGCTGAGACAGTGTGTATAGAAAATCACCAAATGTCACCTTATTCTATATAGTGCATTACTTTAGGCTCTTATTCAATTAGATCTAGTCAAAAGTAGTTTGGGATCAAACAAGGCCCCTCCCTCCAGTCTAATCATCAAGATGAATTAATGAATAAGTAATTAGTTGGAGACATTGATTGATGTCATGGAAACAAACAAATTGGCGTGGGCTGGTACATCTATGCTCCGCTAAGTACTGCATGTACACCCAGCATCCAGGATGGGTCTAAACAATGTTCACAGAGAGAGACAACCAGCATCCAGGATGGGTCTAAAGAATGTTCACAGAGAGAGAGACACCCAGCATCCAGGATGGGTCTAAACAATGTTCACAGAGAGAGAGAGATACCCAGCATCCAGGATGGGCCTAAACAATGTTCACAGAGAGAGAGACACCCAGCATCCAGGATGGGTCTAAACAATGTTCACAGAGAGAGAGACACCCAGCATCCAGGATGGGTCTAAACAATGTTCACAGAGAGAGAGAGATACCCAGCATCCAGGATGGGCCTAAACAATGTTCACAGAGAGAGAGACACCCAGCATCCAGGATGGGTCTAAACAATGTTCACAGAGAGAGAGACACCCAGCATCCAGGATGGGTCTAAACAATGTTCACAGAGAGAGAGACACCCAGCATCCAGGATGGGTCTAAACAACGTTCACAGAGAGAGATACCCAGCATCCAGGATGGGTCTAAACAATGTTCACAGAGAGAGAGATACCCAGCATCCAGGATGGGTCTAAACAATGTTCACAGACAGAGAGATACCCAGCATCCAGGATGGGTCTAAACAATGTTCACAGAGAGAGAGACACCCAGCATCCAGGATGGGTCTAAACAATGTTCACAGAGAGAGAGAGATACCCAGCATCCAGGATGGGTCTAAACAATGTTCACAGAGAGAGAGATACCCAGCATCGAGGATGGGTCTAAACAATGTTCACAGAGAGAGAGAGATACCCAGCATCCAGGATGGGTCTAAACAATGTTCACAGAGAGAGAGATACCCAGCATCGAGGATGGGTCTAAACAATGTTCACAGAGAGAGATAACATGCTAAAAAAACAGAAAATAGTATATGCAAATGAGCCAATTTATTTTAGATTTTCTTGGAACTGTTATTACAATTCAGACAGCAATACAGTAAAGACCTGTTGAGACGAGTCCGTGTTCTTCCCACGCCATCGGTAGTCTGGTAGAACTCACGTCATTGACCTCGTTGAGACGAGTCCGTGTTCTTCCCACGCCATCAGTAGTCTGGTAGAACTCACGTCATTGACCTCGTTGAGACGAGTCCGTGTTCTTCCCACGCCATCGGTAGTCTGGTAGAACTCACGTCATTGACCTCGTTGAGATGAGTCCGTGTTCTTCCCACGCCATCAGTAGTCTGGTAGAACTCACGTCATTGACCTCGTTGAGACGAGTCCGTGTTCTTCCCACGCCATCGGTAGTCTGGTAGAACTCACGTCATTGACCTCGTTGAGACGAGTCCGTGTTCTTCCCACGCCATCGGTAGTCTGGTAGAACTCACGTCATTGACCTAATAGATGTTGTGTGTGAAGTGTCCAGACATCGACTAGTTTTTCCTGTACAGATGCTACTGTACTAGTTAGACTTCATCAGCAGAGATGTCTGTGGATGATACAAATCTAGGCTGATCAAATCCACCTGTATGTTATGTATGCCCTTCAACAAATACTCTGCCTTCACAAAAAAAACATGGTCTGCCCTATTCCCTATGTAGTGCCCTACTTTTGACTTGGCCCCATTTTGAAACCGGGCTGTTTAACTGTTGAAGCGTCGCAGATGAACATAGTGGGTTTCGTAGTGCTGACGGTTGCTGTTAGGGACTGTGATTTCGTCATCCGTCATTATTAGTTGTGGTTGCTGAATTCTCTCCCAGACTCCAGAGTGAAGTCTGTTGATGAGATTACATGCATGGACTCGTTAGGCTAGGCAAAGAAAGATTAATCATTAATCTGTAGTCATTTGAAGTTCCCTATGTGTGAACACTGAATGAGCCAGCTCCTGCTAATCCCAACAACCTGAAACTCAACTCTCTGACTCTGCTGTCAGTGATTTGCGACAGTGATTAAATGCCTGGTCCATGATCCCGTAAAACGATGGAACTTTTTTGACACCTTTGTCTTTTAATACAGTGAACAAACACCTTTAATTGTGTGTTTGTTTGTGTGTCTGGAAGTTTTGCTCGCCTGAGTTAGTATATCCCATGATAAACTGCAGACCATATTATTTACCAAGAGAGTTTTCATCTATCATTTTTTTGTAGCTGTCTATTTACCACCACAACCGATGCTGGCACTAAGACCGCAAGTAACCAGCTGTTTAAGGCCATAAGCAAACAAGAAAATGCTCATCCAGACACGGTGCTCCTAGCGGCCGGCTATTTTAATACAGGGAAACAAAAAATCAGTCTTACCAAATTTTTTAACAGCTTGTCACCTGTGCAACTAGAGGCGACAAAACTCTAGATCCCCTTTACTCAACACACAGACCTGTACAAAGCTTTCCCTAGCCCTCCATTTGATCAATCTGACCATAACTCTATCCTCCTAAATGTCTGCTTACAACAAAAAACTCAAACAGGAAGTACCAGTGACTCGCTCAATACAGAAGTGCTAAGCTACAGGACAGTTTTGCTAGCACAGACTGGTATGTGTTCCAGAATTGATCCTATAGCATTGAAGAGCTACGTCAGTCACCGGCTTCATTAATTTGGGCATCGACGACGTCATCGTTCCCACATTGACTGTATTTGTTTATTTTTTTTTAACCTTTATGTATTTAACTAGGCAAGCCAGTTAAGAACAAATTCTTATTTACAATGGCCAAATCCAATGGCCAAATCCAATGGCCAAACCGTATCCCGGACGACGCTGGGACAACTGTGCACTGCCCTATGGGACTTCCAATCACGGCCAGTTGTGACACAGCCTGGAATCAAACCAGGGTCTGTAGTGATGCCTCTAGCACTGACATGCAGTGACTTAGACTGCTGAGGCACTCAGGAGCCCCCGGGTATGTAGATATCCCAAACAGAGGCCATTGATTACAGGAAACTTCCCCACTGAGCTAAAGGTTTGAGCAGCGGGACACTAATCTGGACGCTTACAAGAAATCCCACTACGACCTCCGAATCAATCATCAAACAGTCAAAAGGTCAATACAGGATCGAATCCTACTACACCAGCTCTGATGCTCGTCTGATGTGTCAGGGCTTGCAAACTATCATGGATTACAAAGGGAAACCCAGTCGCGAGCTGCGAAATGATGTGAGCATACCAGATGAACCAAGTTCCATCTATGCTGACTTCGAGGCATGCAACACTGAACCATGCATGAGAGCACCAGCTGTTCCGGACGTCTGTGTGATCTCACTCTCCAAAGCTGATATGAGCAGGTTAACATTCACAAGGCCGATTACCAGGACACATACTCAGAGCATGATCTGACCAGCTGGCAAGTGTCTTTACTGACATGTTCTAGCTCTTCCTGAGCAAGTCTACAATACCAACATATTTCAAGCAGACCATCATAGTCCCTGTGCCCATGAACGCCAAGGTACCCTGCCTAAATGTATATCGCCCCATAGTACTCACATCTGTAGCAATGAAATGCTTTGAAAGGCTGGTCATGGCTCACATCAGCACCATCATCCCAGACACCCTGGACCCACTCCAGTTCGCATACCACCCCAACAGATCCACAGATGACGCAATGTATATTGCTCCACACCGCCCTCTCCCACCTAGACAAGAGGAACACCTATGTGAAGAATGCTGTTCATTGGCTATAACTCAGCATTCAACACCATAGTGCCCTCCAAGCTCATCACTAAGCTCAGAAACCTGGGACTGAACACCTTCCTCAGCAACTACATCCTGGACTTCCTGACGGGCTGCTCCCAGGGGGTGAGAGTATGAAACAACACATCTGCCACACTGACCATCAACACAGGGGCCCCTCAGGGCTGCGTGCTTAATGCCCTCCTGTACTTCCTGTTCACCTACGACTGCATGGCCAAGCACGACTCCAACACCATCATTAAATTTGCTGATGACCCAACATTGGTTGGCCTGATCACCGATAATGATGAGGCAGCCTATTAGGGAGGAAGTCAGTGACCTGGCAGTGTGGTGCCAGGACAATAACCTCTCCCTCAATGTCAGGCGATCGTGGACTACAGGAAATGGAATATTCCCCCATCTAGATCGATGGGACTGTAGTGGAGCGGGTCGAGAGCTTCAAGTTCCTCAGTGTCCACATCACTTAGGAATTATCATGGTCCACACACACCAACACACTTGTGAAGAAGGCTTGATAACGCCTCTTCCCCCTCAGGAGGCTGAAAATATTTGGCACCCTCAGATCCTCAAAATGTTCTACAGCTGCACCATTGAGAGCATCTTGACTGGCTGCATCACCATTTGGTATGGAAACTACTTGGCATATGACCATAAGGTGCTACAGAGGGTAGTGTGTACGGCCCAGTACATCACTGGGGCCGAGCTCCCTGCTATCCAGGACCTCTATACCAGGTGGTGTCAGAGGAAGGCCCTAAAAATTGTCAAAGACTCCAGCCACCCTAGTCATAGACTGTTCTCTCTGCTTCCACACGGCAAGCGGTACCGATGCACCAAGTCTGGAACCACCAGGACCCTGAACAGCTTCTACCCCCAAGTCATAAGACTGATAAATAGTTAGTCTAGGTAGCTATTGGTTAACTTCTTATTCTTAGTGGGACGGAAATTTCACATCCGGTAAAATTGCAGAGAGCGAAATTAAAATTACAGAATTATAAATAAATATTTAACTTTCATAAAATCACAAGTGTAATACATCAAAATAAAGCTTAACTTCTTGTTAATCCAGCCGCTGTGTCAGATTCCAAAAAGGCTTTACGGCGAAAGCACACCATATGATTATCTGAGGACAACGCCCCGCATACAAAACCATGAAAAACATATTTCAACCAGGCAGGTGTGACACGAAAGTCAGAAATAGCGATATAGTAAATGACTTACCTTTGATGATCTTCTTCTGTTGGCACTCCAAAAGGTCCCAGTTACATCACAAATGGTCCTTTTGTTCGATAATGTCCTTCTTTATATCATTAAAACTCAGTTTAGCTGGCGCGCTTCAGTCAGTAATTCACCCAGTTTCCCTCCATCAAAATACCAAATACTTATTTCCCTCATTAAAATGCAAATCATTTTATAACATTTTTGACATGCGTTTTTCTGGATTTCTTTGTTGTTATTCTGTCTTTCACTGTTCAAATAAACCTAACATTAAAATTTTAGACTGATCATTTCTTTGTCAGATGGCAAACGTACAAAATCAGCAGGGGATCAAATACTTTTTTCCTTCACTGTATGCATTCACACGTCAAGTCTTCTGTTGAGTTGGGCTCAGGATGTGTGAATCATCTGAGCTTGTGGTTGTTTGTGGAGGAAGGATGTCATGGACAATGTAGGATGAATCACAATAATTATTTGCCAAAATCATAATTATTTGCCAAAAATGTAATTTTTGTAATACCAACCCTGTTTACGGGTAACAGTCCTTCGTATGAACTGCTTACATTAATATGCATATTAGGTAGGGTGATGATTATGTTATTGAACCATAAACAGATTTGACTCATTAATCTATACGGTCCAAATAATGATGATCCACGCTTCCTTGTGTAACGGCTATCGTAGAGAGGGGACCAAGACTCAGCGTGTTGAGTGCGCATAGTGAATATTTATTTTAACTCAGAATACTAAAGACAAACTAACAAGCCAACAGTTCTGTCAGGTAACAGACAACTAAACAGAAAATACAACTACCCACAAACACAGGTGGGAAAAAAACCCTACTTAAATATGATCTCCAATTAGAGACAATGAGGACCAGCTGCCTCTAATTGGAGATCATCCCAAAAAACAACAACATAGAAATAGAAAACTAGAACTAAACATAGATATAGAAAACATAGAAAAACACAAAACACCCCCCTGTCACGCCCTGACCAACTCTACCATAGAAAATAACATCTTACTATGGTCAGGACGTGACACCTTGAAAATATATATAATAATTGAATGTATCAACCCTACAAGCAACACAAGACTCTATTATTATGGTGGGAGATTATAATGCGGTTTAAAATACCTCTATGGACCGTAAAGGAAATCACACTACAAACTATCAGGCACTTAAAGAAATCACGAATGTCATGGAAATATTGGAACTAGTGGACACATGGAGGTTTAAATACCCTTAAACCTCCTCCATGTATATCTCACTGGAGGTTTAATATTCTGACCTAGTGAGATATACATGGAGGAGGTTTAATATCCTGACCTAGTGAGATATACATGGAGGAGGTTTAATATCCTGACCTAGTGAGATATACATGGAGGAGGTTTAATACCCTGACCTAGTGAGATATACATGGAGGAGGTTTAATATCCTGACCTAGTGAGATATACATGGAGGAGGTTTAATATCCTGACCTAGTGAGATATACATGGAGGAGGTTTAATATCCTGACCTAGTGAGATATAAATGGAGGAGGTTTAATACCCTGACCTAGTGAGATATACATGGAGGAGGTTTAATATCCTGACCTAGTGAGATATACATGGAGGAGGTTTAATACCCTGACCTAGTGAGATATACATGGAGGAGGTTTAATATCCTGACCTAGTGAGATATACATGGAGGAGGTTTAATATCCTGACCTAGTGAGATATACATGGAGGAGGTTTAATAAATCCTGTTGGGGCTACAGGTTAGCAATGAACCCCGAGTCGGGATTGCTAACAAGGCTGGAAATTCAAAACATCAAAAATCGAATAATTTCAATTTCTCAAACAATCAACTATTTTACACAATTTAAATGATAAACATCTCCTTAATCTAACCACATTGTTCGATTTTCAAAGAGGCTTTACGGCAAAAGCATAAAGTTAGATTATGTTAGGACAGTACATAGCCACAAAAGTACAAACATCCATTTTCAATTCAAGGTCAGCCGTCACCAAAAGCAGAAACCAGCTAGAATTATGCACTAACTTTTGTCAATCTCAATCAGATGACACTCCTAGGACATTATGTTATACAATACATGCATTTTTTGTTCCATCAAGTTCGTATTTATATCCAAAAACAGCATTTTACAGTAGCGTGAAATTCAGATTTTTTTCTTCTCTGAAATGCTTCCGGTGAACATAACAAAATTACTATTCGAAAACATTGGTAAATTATAATATTGTCATTCAAAGAATAATATATTATCATCTCGTAATTGCTACCGAATGGCCAGATCTCAAAATAACTTTACTGGGAAATCACATTTTGCAATAAACGGGGTGCTATGCTAAGAACAACAGGCTATGCTATACAGTTAGCATCATCTAATATCGATAATAACATTGTAAATATCCCCTTACCTTTGATTATCTCCATCAGAAGGCAGGATCCCAGGTCCGGAAGGCATCCCAGGTCCGGAAGAAATGTGGTTTCTTTTGACAAAGTTCATAATTTATGTCCAAATAACACCAAGTACTTAGCGTTCATTATGCTCCCACAAAACGTGGTGGGGGGAGTGTAAAATCACGCCGAAAAGCTAAAAAACCTAGTAAATAATCTATTTACGTCCGTTCAAACATGTCAAATGTTGTTTAGCATTAATCTTTTGGTCCATTTTTAACGTTAAACATCAGTAATATTTTCACACAACCTATCCTATGTCTAGATAAACAATGATGACAAACTCACGTTTCTCAGATTTATGCGCAGGCGCAATAAAATGAAGTGATGACATGTCAACTTCCTTGGATTCTAATTTGCTCTCTGTTTATCATAGACGCTTCAAACAACTTTATAAAGATCGTTGACATCTAGTGGAAGCCGTAGGTGTTGCGAAATGAATCCTTTCTCACTATGGTATCTATAAAACAATGACACTAAATAGTACAGTCACAAAATTCACATTTTTTTGGGATCTATTTTTCACAGGTTTTTGCCTGCAATATGAGTTTTGTTATACTTACAGACACCATTCAAACTGTTTTAGAAAATTCAGAGTGTTTTCTATCCGAATGTGTTAATAATATGCATATCCTAGCTTCTGAGTTGGTGTAGGAGGCAGTTAAAAATGGGCACATATTTTTTTCAAAATGTCTCAATACTGCCCCCGAGCCCCAACAGGTATACCCTGACCTAGTGAGATATACATGGAGGAGGTTTAATATCCTGACCTAGTGAGATATACATGGAGGAGGTTTAATACCCTGACCTAGTGAGATATACATGGAGGAGGTTTAATACCCTGACCTAGTGAGATATACATGGAGGAGGTTTAATATCCTGACCTAGTGAGATATACATGGAGGTTTAATACCCTGACCTAGTGAGATATACATGGAGGAGGTTTAATATTCTGACCTAGTGAGATATACATGGAGGAGGTTTAATATTCTGACCTAGTGAGATATACATGGAGGAGGTTTAATATCCTGACCTAGTGAGATATACATGGAGGAGGTTTAATACCCTGACCTAGTGAGATATACATGGAGGAGGTTTAATATCCTGACCTAGTGAGATATACATGGAGGTTTAATACCCTGACCTAGTGAGATATACATGGAGGAGGTTTAATATTCTGACCTAGTGAGATATACATGGAGGAGATTTAATATCCTGACCTAGTGAGATATACATGGAGGTTTAATATCCTGACCGAGTGAGATATACATGGAGGAGGTTTAATATCCTGACCTAGTGAGATATACATGGAGGAGATTTAATACCCTGACCTAGTGAGATATACATGGAGGAGGTTTAATACCCTGACCTAGTGAGATATACATGCAGGAGGTTTAATATACTGACCTTGTGAGATATAGATCGAGGGGGCTCAATCAAGCTAGTCATCTTGACTACTTTCTTGCCATTCTCTCTGACACCAAACATTTTAAAAGTGTTGATAGGGGACAGAATGCGGTCGGACCATCACATAACTGGCATATATATACACTGCTCAAAAAAAATAAAGGGAACACTTAAACAACACATCCTAGATCTGAATGAAAGAAATAATCTTATTAAATACTTTTTTCTTTCCATAGTTGAATGTGCTGACAACAAAATCACACAAAAATAATCAATGGAAATCCAATTTATCAACCCATGGAGGTCTGGATTTGGAGTCACACTCAAAATTAAAGTGGAAAACCACACTACAGGCTGATCCAACTTTGATGTAATGTCCTTAAAACAAGTCAAAATGAGGCCCAGTAGTGTGTGTGGCCTCCACGTGCCTGTATGACCTCCCTACAATGCCTGGGCATGCTCCTGATGAGGTGGCGGATGGTCTCCTGAGGGATCTCCTCCCAGACCTGGACTAAAGCATCCGCCAACTCCTGGACAGTCTGTGGTGCAACGTGGCGTTGGTGGATGGAGCGAGACATGATGTCCCAGATGTGCTCAATTGGATTCAGGTCTGGGGAACGGGCGGGCCAGTCCATAGCATCAATGCCTTCCTCTTGCAGGAACTGCTGACACACTCCAGCCACATGAGGTCTAGCATTGTCTTGCATTAGGAGGAACCCAGGGCCAACCGCACCAGCATATGGTCTCACAAGGGGTCTGAGGATCTCATCTCGGTACCTAATGGCAGTCAGGCTACCTCTGGCGAGCACATGGAGGGCTGTGCGGCCCCCCAAAGAAATGCCACCCCACACCATGACTGACCCACCGCCAAACCGGTCATGCTGGAGGATGTTCTCTGGCAAATGCCAAACGTCCTGCACGGTGTTGGGCTGTAAACACAACCCCCACCTGTGGACGTCGGGCCCTCATACCACCCTCATGGAGCCTGTTTCTGACCGTTTGAGCAGACACATGCACATTTGTGGCCTGCTGGAGGTCATTTTGCAGGGCTCTGGCAGTGCTCCTCCTGCTCCTCCTTGCATAAAGGCGGAGGTAGCGGTCCTGCTGCTGGGTTGTTGCCCTCCTACGGCCTCCTCCATGTCTCCTGATGTACTGGCCTGTCTCCTGGTAGCGCCTCCATGCTCTGGACACTACGCTGACAGACACAGCAAACATTCTTGCCACAGCTCGCATTGATGTGCCATCCTGGATGAGCTGCACTACCTGAGCCACTTGTGTGGGTTGTAGACTCCGTCTCATGCTACCACTAGAGTGAAAGCACCGCCAGCATTCAAAAGTGACCAAAACATCAGCCAGGAAGCATAGGAACTGAGAAGTGGTCTGTGGTCTCCACCTGCAGAACCACTCCTTTATTGGGGGTGTCTTGCTTATTGCCTATAATTTCCACCTGTTGTCTATTCCATTTGCACAACAGCATGTGCAATTTATTGTCAATCAGTGTTGCTTCCTAAGTGGACAGTTTGATTTCACAGAAGTGTGATTGACTTGGAGTTACATTGTGTTGTTTAAGTGTTCCCTTTATTTTTTTGAGCAGTTGTCACGAACTTCTTCATCATCCGATGATATAGCGAAATCGTCGTCTGAAAGTGTGGACCAATACGCAGTAGAGTTGGTGTTCATTTTCTTAATTTATTAAAGAACGTTGAACACGAGAAAACAAGAAAACAATAAGCATGACAAATGACAGTTTTGCTCACAAAAACACGCAATGCAAAAACAATCTCCCACAAACCCCAAACACAAACACACCCTAATATATGGGACTCTCAATCAAAGGCAAAGAGAAAACACCTGCCTTCAATTGAGAGTCCCAACCGCAATTAATCAACCATAGAAACACAGACTACCTAGACTAGACATAGAATTACCTAAACATAGATCATAAACCAAAAACCCGGAAATACTAAATCAAACGCCCTATTTCCAAAACACCACCCTGAACCACATAAAACAAATACCCTCTGCCACGTCCTGACCAAACTACAATACCAATTAACCCTTATACTGGCCAGGACGTGACAGCAGTATATATTACTCTTACAGAATTTCCAAGTGGGTGAGGACATTGGAAATTTAATCAAAGCCTGTTGGATAATAACTTGTTTTTAACCAGGATAGAATAATTTATAACTGACTTTTCCCAAGATAATACAGGTGCAGCAGATCCCCTTATTGTATGGGACATTAGATGCCATGCAATTCACTACTCATCTCTAAAACAAAAGCAATTTAGGTCAAAAGAGGCCGTATTAACAAAGGAAATGGAAGGACTAACAGTACAGATAGATAGCAATGAAAACTGTACCATAGAGGCTCAGAATACGTGAAAGGAAAAACAAAAAGAAATGGAGAAACTTATTCAAGAAAGATCCAGTGTAATATATTATAAAAATAAATCGAACTGGATGGAATAGGGGGAAAAATGCACCAATTTTTTTTTTTTATCTTCAACATAGTTGTCTGAGTCGCCCATAATGTCTGATTCACTAAACTATATTATGAAAGGAAAGTTCTGTTACGGCGTTCGTCTGACCAAAGTGCAGCGTGGTACGTGTTCGTGATTGTTTATTAAACAATGAAACATTAGAACAAAAGAAACAAACCGAAAAGCCAGCAGTTCCGTCAGGTAACGAATACAAAACAGAAAACAACTACCCACAAAACACAGGTGGGAAAAGGCTGCCTAAGTATGGTTCCCAATCAGAGGCAACGATAGACAGCTGCCTCTGATTGGAAATCATACATGGCCAAAACTTAGAAATACAAATACATAGAATGCCCAACAGAGAAAAACGTCTCTCTCAGGTCAGGGCGTGACAAAAGTACTTTAAGTATATGTTTTCGTTTCCATCTCCACTAACCAAAGTTAATTGTATAGTTGTTTCTCCTATTAATAATGTAAAATTAACATCTGTACAGAAATACTCATGTGAAGGCCAAATTACAGAGGAGGAACTTCTTGATGCAATTAAAGTCATTAAGTCTGGGAAAACTCCAGGGCTGATGTCATACCCAGTTGGGGTATACCAAACCTTTTTTTTATGTACTCAGAGGATATTAGCATGTTTTAACCACTCAGACACTTAACAAGAAGGTCTGCTGTCATTTCTACTGAAAACAGGACCCAAGTGATACATATAAAACATTAGAGGCCCCTTACACTTCAGTGTTGTGATGCAAAAACTCTAGCAAAATGCATAGCTTACATAAATTACTGATGATTAGCTGTGAGAAATTGGATGACTCAACACTAAACACGTCAGCTACTACAGCGACTGAAATGACTGCAACACTCAACAAAGAGCTGCAGTTAGATTCAGAATGGCTGGCAAGGAATAAGTTAGTCCTAAATATTTCTAAAACTAAAAGCATTGTGTAATGCAGATCAACTCATATTGAATATCGTTACTAGTGAGATTCCAGTAACCAATCATAGTATACCATATCGCTATTGATATGTTTAAGTTGACAGCTACAACAAATCAGCTGTCAGAAGCTGCATGACGAGCAGTTTAGTTTGAGCCAATCAAGTTGTATACGACTGAACTAAAGAAGAGAGAACTGGATATTAACACTCAGTTATCTACACAAACAAGCTGTGAAGGGATTGAGGGAAAGATTGACGCCAGGATTTGGTGAGTTTTCGTATGAAGAACGAGCTGCTAGCGATTAGGCTAGCTAAGCTATTGCTAGCATTTTGTGCGTGTTCATACTGAAGCAAGCATACGCACAGGCCGTTAACATTTAGGCTAGCTCAGCTATCGATCAATTGAAATACGTTAGTGATCATGCTAATCATGATTGGCGAACTATTTTAGTTTTCATACTTTTATAAAATGTGGTTAACTAGTATCATAATCAATTTTGGTACACTGTTATGTTTAAGATTACTTTATAAGAAATTACATGTAAGCACTAGTACTTTTCATTTGCCCGGGCTAGTCTATTGTTCAGTCCACGTGATTCTGGTGCTGTAGTTAAAGTGTAAACGTCCTTTGCATTGCCCAGGGCTAGTTATTGTTCAGTCCACGTGATTCTGGTGCTGTAGTTAAAGTGTAAAGAATTTTGACTAAGTTCTATTTTCTTATTCCTGTAAGAGATTAAAGCTAAGCACTATATTAATAGGTTATATGAAAGGTACTCATGATGTATATATATTGTGTGATCCTGTTTGTAGCACTATATTAATAGGTTATATGAAAGGTAATCATGATGTATATATATTGTGTGATCCTGTTTGTAAAACAGCACAGGGGGTTTGAGAAGGGATTCAATTCCAACAAGGATGGCGAACGATGCCGAACCCAGGAAATCCAGAAGAAGATTTGCATGCAAAGATTTATTTTCCTTGGAGGACACTGAATTTACACTGCCATACTACGGTGTGGTAGGATTCTTTGTTGCAAGATATCACTGCACCATACAATGCAGTGGGACTGTCATAAGAACTGTCATGACGTGCCCTGCGGGAAAGATCATAGCCCCCCCCTCCCTCCCTCCCTCTCTCTCCACAGTTTTATGACTCAACAACAGGTCGTAAATTCCTGGAAGAGAACCTCTCCCCCTTTGGATATGCAGTATTGAGGGAGAGAGAGAACAAAGGACTTCACATGGCGAAACTCCTAAATCCCCAAAATGGGAGAACTAAACAATATTTCCACTTTTGAGAATGTGGAAAGGGTCAGTGGACACTTAAGGGACAGTAATTTTATTTTTTATTTTTTTATTTCACCTTTATTTAAATAAGCCATAGTAGCAAAGTAATTACAATTTAGCAGATTAACACTGGAGTGATATATGAGCAGATGATGATGAGCAGATGATGGTGTGTAAGTAGTGATACTGGTGTGCAAAAGAGCAGCAAAGTAAATAAAAACAATATGGGGATGAGGTAGGTAGATTGGGTGGGTTATTTTCAGATGGACTATGTACAGCTGCAGCGATCGGTTAGCTGCTCAGATAGCTGATGTTGAAAGTTAGTGAGGGAAATGTAAGTCTCCAGCTTCAGCGATTTTTTTGCAATTCGTTCTAGTCACTGGCAGCAGAGAACTGGATGGAATGGTGGCCAAAGCAGGTGTTGGCTTTGGGGATGACCAGTGAGATATACCTGCTGGAGCGCGTGCTACGGGTGGGTGTTGTTATCATGACCAGTGAGCTGAGATAAGGCGGAGCTTTACCTAGCATAGATTTGTAGATGACCTGGAGCCAGTGGGTCTGGCGATGAATATGTAGCAAGGGCCAGCCGACTAGAGCATATAGGTCGCAGTGGTGGGTGGTATAAGGGGCTTTGGTAACAAAATGGATGGCACTGTGATAGACTGCATCCAGTTTGCGGGTGCGGGCAGCGAATGGTTGAAAAGCATGCATTTGGTTTTGCTAGCGTTTAAGAGCAGTTGGAGGCCACGGAAAGAGTTTTGTATGGCATTGAAGCTCGTTTGGAGGCTAGTTAACCTGTTAGGGCTAGGGGGCAGTATTTACACGGCCGGATAAAAAACGTACCCGATTTAATCTGGTTATTACTACTGCCCAGAAACTAGAATATGCATATAATTATTGGCTTTGGATAGAAAACACCCTAAAGTTTCTAAAACTGTTTGAATGGTGTCTGTGAGTATAACAGAACTCATATGGCAGGCAAAAACCTGAGAAGATTCCTTACAGGAAGTGGCCTGTCTGACAAGTTCTTGTTCCTCTTGACTCTCTTTATTGAAAACTGAGGATCTTTGCTGTAACGTGACACTTCCTACGGCTCCCATAGGCTCTCAGAACCCGGGAAAAAGCTGAATGATGTAATTCCAGCCCCTGGCTGAAAAACATTAGCGCCTTTGGTAAGTGGTCTATCAGAGGACAATGAGACTGAGGCGTGTGCACGAGGCGACCCCATGTTTTTATTTTCTCTCTCTTTGTACTAAAACACAGATTCCCGGTCGGAATATTATCGCTTTTTTACGAGAAAAATGGCATAAAAATTGATTTTAAACAGCGGTTGACATGCTTCGAAGTACGGTAATGGAATATTTCGATTTTTTTTGTCACGAAATGCATGACCCTTCTTTACCCTTTCGGATAGTGTCTTGAACGCACGAACAAAACGCCGCTATTTGGATATAACTATGGATTATTTTGAACCAAACCAACATTTGTTATTGAAGTAGAAGTCCTGGGAGTGCATTCTGACGAAGAACAGCAAAGGTAATAACATTTTTCTTATAGTAAACCTGACTTTGGTGAGGGCTAAACTTGGTGGGTGTCTAAATAGCTAGCCCTGTGATGCCGGGCTATCTACTTAGAATATTGCAAAATGTGCTTTCACCGAAAAGCTATTTTAAAATCAGACATAGCGAGTGCATAGAGGACTTCTGTATCTATAATTCTTAAAATAATTGTTATGTCTTTTGTGAACGTTTATCGTGAGTAATTTAGTAAATTCACCGGAAGTTTGCGGTGGGTATGCTAGTTCTGAACGTCACATGCTAATGTAAAAAGCTGGTTTTTGATATAAATATGAACTTGATTGAACAAAACATGCATGTATTGTATAACATAATGTCCTAAGATTGTCATCTGATGAAGATCATCAAAGGTTAGTGCTGCATTTAGCTGTGGTTTTGGTTTATGTGACATTATATGCTAGCTTGAAAAATGGGTGTCTGATTATTTCTGGCTGGGTACTCTGCTGACATAATCTAATGTTTTGCTTTCGTTGTAAAGCCTTTTTGAAATCGGACAGTGTGGTTAGATTAACGAGAGTCTTGTCTTTAAAATGGTGTAAAATAGTCATATGTTTGAGAAATTGAAGTAATAGCATTTCTAAGGTATTTGAATAACGCGCCACGGGATTCCACTGGCTGTTAAGTAGGTGGGACGAAATCGTCCCACTGCCCCTAGAGAAGTTAACACAGTGTCCAAAGAAGGGCCAGATGTATACAGAATGGTGTCGTCTGCGTAGAGGTTGATCAGGGAATCACCCGCAGCAAGAGCGACATCGTTGATATATACAGAGAAAAGAGTCGGCCCGAGAATTGAACCCTGTGGTACCCCCATAGAGACTGCCAGAGGTCCGGTCAACAGGCCCTCCGATTTGACACATTGAACTCTATCTGCGAAGTAGTTGGTGAACCAGGCGAGGCAGTCATATGAGAAACCAAGGCTATTGAGTCTGCCAATAAGAATATGGTGATTGACAGAGTCGAAAGCCTTGGCCAGGTCGATGAAGACGGCTGCACAGTACTGTCTTTTATCGATGGCGGTTATGATATCGTTTAGTACCTTGAGGTGCACCCGTGACCAGCTCTGAAACCGGATTGCACAGCGGAGAAGGTACGGTGGGATTCGAAATGGTCAGTGATCTGTTTATTAACTTGGCTTTCAAAAACTTTAGAAAGGCAGGGCAGGATGGATATAGGTCTGTAACAGTTTGAGTCTAGAGTGTCACTCCCTTTGAAGAGGGGGATGACCGCGGCAGCTTTCCAATCTTTAGGGATCTCGGACCTAATGAAAGAAAGGTTGAACAGACCAGTAATAGGGGTTGCAACAATGGCGGCGGATAATTTTAGAAAGGGTCCAGATTGTCTAGCCCAGCTGATTTGTACGGGTCCAGGTTTTGCAGCTCTTTCAGAACATCTGCGATCTGGATTTGGGAGAAGGAGAAGCTGGGGAGGCTCGGGCAAGTAGCTGCGAGGGGTGCGGAGCTGTTGGCCGAGAAATGTTTATTGAAATTTTCGATTATCATGGATTTATCGGTGGTGACCGTGTCGCCTAGCCTCAGTGCAGTGGGCAGCTGGGAGGAAGTGCTCTTATTCTCCATGGACTTTACAGTGTCCCAAAACTTTTTGGAGTTAGAGCACAAAATGCAAATTTCTGTTTGAAAAAGCTAGCCTTTGCTTTCCTGACTGACTGTGTGTTTTGGTTCCTGACTTCCCTGAACAGTTGCATATCGCGGGGACTATTCGATGCTATTGCAGTCCGCCACAGGATGTTTTTATACTGTTTTTATGCTGGTCAAGGACAGACAGGTCTGGAGTGAACCAAGGGCTATATCTGTTCTTAGTTCTACATTTTTTGAAAGGGGCATGCTTATTTAAGATGGTGAGGAAATTACTTTTAAAGAACGACCAGGCATCCTCGACTGACGGGATGAGGTCAATATCCTTCCAGGATACCTGGGCCAGGTCGATTAGAAAGGTCTGGTCGCAGAAGTGTTTTAGGGAGCGTTTGACAGTGATGAGGTGTGGTCGTTTGACCGCTGACCCATAGCGGATGCAGGCAATGAGGCAGTGATCGCTGAGATCTTGATTGAAAACAGCAGAGGTGTATTTGGAGGGCAAGTTGGTCAGGATAATATCTACGAGGGTGCCCATGTTTACGGATTTGGGGTTGTACCTGGTGGTTTCCTTGATAATTTTGGTGAGATTGGGAGGGCATCTATCTTAGATTGTAGGACTGCTGGGGTGTTAAACCGATGTACAACAATGTATGTTTCATGAATTTTTATAATGAGTATTTCTGTTTTTGAATTTGGCGTTCTGCAATTTCGCTGGATGTTGGCCAGGCCCAGAAGCTAGGATATGCATATAATTGGTAGATTTGGATAGAAAACACTCGGAAGTTTCTAAAACTGTTTGAATGATGTCTGTGCGTATAACAGAACTCATATGGCAGGCAAAAACCTGAGAAAAATCCAACCAGGAAGTGTGGAAATCTGAGGTTTGTAGTTTTTCAAGTGTCTGCCTATACAGTATACAGTGTCTTTAGGGTTCATTTTGCACTTCCTAAGGCTTCCACTCGATGTCAACAGTCTTTAGAATGTTGTTTCATGCTTCTACTGTGAATAGGGAGAGAATAAGAGCTCCTGGATTTAGATGAGTGAGAAAATGACATGAGCTCAGAGGCGCGCCCTCACGTGAGAGTTAGCTGTGTTCCTTTTCTTTTTTGAAGACAAAGGTTTTATCCGGTTGGAATATTATGGAAGATTTATGATAAAAACATCCTAAAGATTGATTCTATACATCGTTTGACAGGTTTCTACGAACTGTAATATACGTTTTTTTACTTTTCGTCTGAACTTAATGTGCGAGCACAGCGCATTTGGAGTACTCGACCAAACTTGCGAATAAAAAGGAGGTATTTGGACATATATATGGACTATATCGAAACAAAGTAACATTTATTGGGGAACTGGGATTCCTGGGAGTGCATTCCGACGAAGATCATCAAAAGTAAGTGAATATTTATAATATTATTTCTGAGTTTTGTTGACTCCACAAAATGGCGGGTTTGGTTTCGTGTCTGAACGCTGTACTCAGATTATTGCAAAGTGTGCTTTCGCTGTAAAGTTTTTTGGAAATCTGACAAAGCGGTTGCATTAAGGAGAAGTGTATCTGAATAACAGTTTAATATTTTATCAACGTTTATGATGAGTATTTCTGTAAATGGATGTGCTCATTCACATGAAGTTTTGGGAGGCAAAACATTTCTGAACATTACACGCCAATGTAAAATGGAGTTTTTGGATATAAATATGAACTTTATCGAGCAAAACATACATGTATTGTGTAACATGAAGTCCTATGAGTGCCATCTGATGAAGATCATCAAAGGTTAGTGATTAATTTTAGCTGTATTTCTGGTTTTTGTGACGCCTCTCCTTGCTTGGAAAATGGCTGTGTGGTTTTTCGTGTCTAGGTGCTGTCCTAACATAATCTAATCCTATGCTTTCAGCGTAAAGCCTTTTTGAAATCGGACAATTTGGTTGGATATAACGAGAAGTTAATCCTTAAAATGGTGTAAAATAGTTGTATGTTTGAGGAATTTGAAGTATGAGATTTTTGTTGTTTTGAATTTGCCGCCCTGCTATTTCACTGGCTGTTGGCAGTGTATCCCGCCTTGCGGGATACACATGCTTGGGGTCATTGTCCATTTGGAAGACTCATTTGCGACCAAGCTTTAACTTCCTTACTGATGTCTTGAGATGTTGCTTCAATATATGCACATCATTTTCCTCCCTCATCATGCCATCTATTTTGTGAAGTGAATGTCCCTGGCTATCCGTAAACAAAAAAAACAACTAAATGATGGCTTGCTTAATATAAGACATTTACAATTATTTATACTTTCATATATTTTAGCAATTACATTTACTTAAGTATATTTAAAAGCAAATGCTTTAAGACTTTTACTCAAGTTGTATATTACTGGGAAAATATATTTAGATGTGTTGATATGTCACGTCCTGACCAGTGTAAGAGGTCATTTTCTATAGTAGAAGGGTCAGGGTGTTTGCTTGACAGTCTGGGTTGTTATTTCTCGGTTTTGGGTTCTAGGTTTTCTGTTTCTATGTCGGGTGTTGAGTATACATTTAGATGTGTTGAATATACATTAGATGTGCATTGAATATAGATCTAGATGAGATGAATATAGATCTAGATGAGATGAATATAGATCTAGATGCGTTGAATATAGATCTAGATGAGATGAATATAGATCTAGGTGTGTTGAATATAGATCTAGGTGCGTTGAATATAGATCTAGATGCATTGAATATAGATCTAGATGCGTTGAATATAGATCTAGATGAGATGAATATAGATCTAGATGTATTAATTATAGGCTTGCAGTTTTACACAATGATTCATAACGGTTTGAGATAAAAATACATCTATGGCATCTGACCCAACTATAACCATCTGGCCCAACTATAAATATCTGACCCAACTATAACCATCTGACCCAACTATAACCATCTGACCCAACTATAGCCATCTGGCCCAACTATAACCATCTGACCCAACTATAACCATCTGGCCCAACTATAACCATCTGACCCAACTATAACCATCTGACCCAACTGTAACCATCTGGCCCAACCCAAACCATGTGACCCAACTGTAACCATCTGACCCAACTATAACCATCTGGCCCAACCCAAACTATCTGACCCAACTATAACCATCTGACCCAACTATAGCCATCTGGTCCAACTATAAATATCTGGCCCAACCCAAACCATCTGACCCATCTATAACCATCTGGCCCAACTGTAACTATCTGACCCAACTGTAAACATCTGGCCCAAATAAAACAATCTGACCCAACTATAACCATCTGGCCCAACTAAATCATCTGGCCCAACTAAATCATCTGGCCCAACTGTAACTTCAGGCCCAACTATAACCATCTGGCCCAACTATAACCATCTGGCCCAACTATAACCATCTGGCCCAACTGTAACTATCTGGCCCAACTGTAACCATCTGGCCCAACTATAATCATCTGGCCCAACTGTAACCATCTGGCCCAACTGTAACCATCTGGCCCAACTGTAACCATCTGGCCCAACTGTAACCATGCACTAGCTCCTCTGGCCTAGATTCATCAATAGGATTTTCTTCCAAACCAAGGATACAGATAACGTCTCAATCATAGACGTTTTCAACATACTGTGCTATATTAAAATTCTGATCCATGTCTATTTCTCTCAGAGCCATGGAACCTGTCCTGACTTCCTCTCTTCTCCTTTCCTTCTCTCCTTCCTCCTATTGTTCCACCTCCCTCTCTAATGCTCGACAAACTACCTTTACATTCTCCCTCCTCGCTCACTCTATCCCCTTCTCCTCCTCCTCCCTGCCGTGGAATATGTTCTTTCTGGGGCTCAATGGGAATTATTCACCGGCTCCTGGGGGTCTCTGACAAGGTCTCCTTCCCTCTCTCTCTCCATATCACTCCGTGCTTCTGTTTTTAACCATAATTGATTAGGTTAAGCAGAGAGAGGGAAGGTCACGCCTGGAGCAAGAGAGAGAGAGAGAACACAACAATGCGTGGCCTCAGAGCAGAGAGGAGCGGAGCCGAGAGGAGCAGAGAGGATACGAGAGGAGAAGAGCAGAGAGGAGCAGAGCAGAGAGGAGCAGAGCAGAGAGGAGCAGAGCAGAGAGGGGCAGAGAGGGGCAGAGAGGAGAGGAGCAGAGCAGAGAGGGGCAGAGAGGAGAGGAGCAGAGCAGAGAGGAGCAGAGAGGAGCAGGAGCAGAGAGGGGCAGAGAGGAGCAGAGCAGAGAGGAGCGGAGAGGAGCAGAGAGGAGCGGAGAGGAGCAGAGCAGAGAGGAGCGGAGCAGAGCAGAGAGGAGCAGAGCAGAGAGGAGCAGAGCAGAGAGGAGCCGAGCAGAGAGGAGCAGAGAGGAGCAGAGAGGAGCAGAGCAGAGAGGAGCAGAGCAGAGAGGAGCAGAGAGGAGAGGAGCAGAGAGGAGAGGAGCAGAGAGGAGCAGAGCAGAGAGGAGCAGAGCAGAGAGGAGCGGAGCAGAGCAGAGAGGAGCAGAGCAGAGAGGAGCAGAGCAGAGAGGAGCCGAGCAGAGAGGAGCAGAGAGGAGCAGAGAGGAGAGGAGCAGAGAGGAGAGGAGCAGAGAGGAGAGGAGCAGAGAGGAGCAGAGCAGAGAGGAGCAGAGCAGAGAGGAGCAGAGCAGACACGTCAGCCTCTCCAGAGCCCAACACACCTTGAACCAGATGTCTGAGTCTGAAATGCATCCAGTCACATGGTGATTAGACTGCAACAGTCAACTCAACCTTTATCTCACCCTGTTTGCTTTGTTAAACGTTAGTCAGCAAACACATGTAGCGTAGCCCACTACACAAATCAGCAACCAGTATCACGCTTTATCCCTGGCTGCTGTATCTAGCTGTAACTAAGGTATCGCTAATATAAACGCTAACTAATTCATATCAACAATCAAAAAGCTGTCAGAGGAGGAATGATCTTACATATTCAGTCTTAATGATTAATGAAAGTACAACCACCAAACGTAGTTTAACACGAGGAAATGCTCTCCCACACTGAATGGGACAGAACGATGCTGTGTTTACTGTGTGCAACATGGTCACTCCAGAATAAACCAGCCATCATCAGTGGGCCAGTGTGGACTGAACAGGAGAGAACACAGTAAGGAGCCCATACAGAGTGAGACTGTACAATGTGGAGTAGACCTGAGCTGTGTGGAGTAGAGCAGAGCTGACCTGAGCTGTGTGGAGTAGAGCAGAGCTGAGCAGAGCTGTGCGGAGTAGACCTGAGCTGTGTGGAGTAGAGCAGAGCTGTGTGGAGTAGACCTGAGCTGTGTGGAGTAGAGCAGAGCTGACCTGAGCTGTGTGGAGTAGAGCAGAGCTGAGCAGAGCTGTGCGGAGTAGACCTGAGCTGTGTGGAGTAGAGCAGAGCTGTGTGGAGTAGACCTGAGCTGTGTGGAGTAGAGCAGAGCTGTGTGGAGTAGAGCAGAGCAGAGCTGTGTGGAGTAGAGCAGAGCTGTGTGGAGTAGAGCAGAGCAGAGCTGTGTGGAGTAGAGCAGAGCTGAGCAGAGCTGTGTGGAGTAGAGCAGAGCTGAGCAGAGCTGTGTGGAGTAGAGCAGAGCTGTGCAGAGTAGAGCTGTGTGGAGTAGAGCAGAGCTGAGCAGAGCTGTGTGGAGTAGAGCAGAGCTGAGCAGAGCTGTGTGGAGTAGAGCAGAGCTGTGTGGAGCAGAGCAGAGCTGTGTGGAGTAGAGCAGAGCTTTGTGGAGTAGAGCAGAGCTGTGTGGAGTAGAGCAGAGCTGTGTGGAGTAGAGTAGAGCTGTGCAGAGTAGAGCTGTGTGGAGTAGAGCAGAGCTGTGTGGAGTAGAGCAGAGCTGTGTGGAGTAGAGTAGAGCTGTGCAGAGCAGAGCTGTGTGGAGTAGAGCAGAGCTGTGTGGAGTAGAGCAGAGCTGTGTGGAGTAGAGCAGAGCTGTGCAGAGCAGAGCTGTGTGGAGTAGAGCAGAGCTGTGTGGAGTAGAGCAGAGCTGTGTGGAGCAGAGCAGAGCTGGTGTGGAGTAGAGCAGAGCTGTGCAGAGTAGAGCTGTGTGGAGTAGAGCAGAGCTGAGCAGAGCTGTGTGGAGTAGAGCAGCGCTGAGCAGAGCTGTGTGGAGTAGAGCAGAGCTGTGTGGAGTAGAGCAGAGCTGTGTGGAGCAGAGCTGAGCACAGCTGTGTGGAGTAGAGCAGAGCTGTGTGGAGCAGAGCTGAGCAGAGCTGTGTGGAGTAGAGCAGAGCTGTGTGGAGTAGAGCAGAGCTGTGTGGAGTAGAGCAGAGCTGTGTGGAGTTGAGCAGAGCTGTCTGCTTAGGCAAAGAACACCAATAAAGCAGATTCAACAGGAGCTGCAGCTGCCAACTCAGGCTGCATATCAAACAGATGACAATGCTCTCAGTGTGACTTCCACACACACACACACACACACACACACACACACACACACACACACACACACACACACACACACACACACACACACACACACACACACACACACACACACACTGCAACTGTTTTTTTTTCATCATTCTTTTGAAATATACAAGAAAAACATGTTTGGGTAGAAGACACTGCACGCTGCTGGTGCATTTCCCAACCGTATATCCACAGAGCGAATGCGGATAAGGGAATGTTCCAGCGTGTTCTGCAGTCAGTCACCTTCACTATAGAATGACAGTGAAAAGAGGTGTCAGTAACCTTCACTATAGAATGGCAGTGAAAAGAGGTGTCAGTAACCTTCACTATAGAATGACAGTGAAAAGAGGTGTCAGTAACCTTCACTATGGAATGGCAGTGAAAAGAGGTGTCAGTAACCTTCACTATGGAATGACAGTGAAAAGAGGTGTCAGTAACCTTCACTATAGAATGGCAGTGAAAAGAGGTGTCAGTAACCTTCACTATGGAATGACAGTGAAAAGAGGTGTCAGTAACCTTCACTATGGAATGACAGTGAAAAGAGGTGTCAGTAACCTTCACTATAGAATGGCAGTGAAAAGAGGTGTCAGTAACCTTCACTATGGAATGACAGTGAAAAGAGGTGTCAGTAACCTTCACTATGGAATGACAGTGAAAAGAGGTGTCAGTAACCTTCACTATAGAATGGCAGTGAAAAGAGGTGTCGGTAACCTTCACTATGGAATGGCAGTGAAAAGAGGTGTCAGTAACCTTCACTATGGAATGGCAGTGAAAGAGGTGTCAGTAACCTTCACTATAGAATGACAGTGAAAAGAGGTGTCAGTAACCTTCACTATGGCATAAGATGGCGCTGGAGAGGATGGCTGCCGTTTCACGGGCTCTTAAAGCAGCCGTGCTATTTTGTTAATATATATTTTTAAATGTTGTAACTTATTTTGTACATAATGTTGCTGCTACAGTCTCTTATGACCGAAAAGAGCTTCTGTAAATCAGAACAGCGATTATTCACCTTGAACTGGACGAAGAATTTCTCTTTGATGAGTCGGACGAGAGGGATTTACTCCAGATACTTGAACAGGTCCTCATCCCCGTCATTCACTGGAGAAAGAGAAGGAAAAGATATCGCGGAAAGAGACTGGGGTGCCCTGTGAGGATGCCCTTACCATCCGTACTACTGGCCAACGTAAAATCTCTGGAAAATAAATTGAACAAGCGAAAATCATGTATATCCTACCAATGGGACATTAAAAAACTGTAATATCTTATGTTTCACCGAGTCGTGGCTGAACGACGACATTAATAACATACAGCTTTCGGGTTATACACTCCATAGGCAGGATGGAACAGCAGCCTATGGTAAGACAAGGGGTTGGGGTCTATGTATATTTGTAAACAACAGATGGTGCACGATGTCTAAGGAAGTCTCAAGGTTTTGCTCGCCTGAGGTAGGTTATCTCATGATAAGCTGTAGACCACACTATCTACCTAGAGAGATTTCATCTGTATTTTTCGTAGCTGTCTACATACCAACAAAGACCGATGCTGGCACTAAGACCGCACTCAATGAGCTGTATAAGGCCATAAGCAAACAGGAAAACGTTCATCCAGGCACGGCGCTCCTAGTGGTCAAGGACTTTAATGTCGGGAAACTTATATCAGTTTTACCTCATTTCTATCAGCATGTTAAATGGAAAAAAACCTCTAGACCACCTTTACTCCACACACAGAGACGCATGCAAAGTAATTGTCTGCCCTGCATTTGGCACATTTGACCATAATTCTAGCCTCCTGATTCCTGCTTACAAGCAAAAATTAAAGCAGGAAGCACCAGTCTATAAAAATGTGGTCAGATGAAGCAGATGCTAAACTGCAGGACTGTTTTTCTATCACAGACTGGAATATGTTCCGGGATTCTTCCGATGGCATTGAGGAGTATACTACATCAGTCACTGGCTTCATCAATAAGTGCATCGATGAAGCCGTCCCCACAGTGACTGTACATACATACCCCAACCAGAAGCCATGGATCACAGGCAACATCCGCACTGAGATAAAGTGTAGAGCTGCCACTTTCAAGGAGCGAGACTCTAACCCGGAAGCTTACAAGAAATCCTGCTATGCCCTCTGACGAACCATCAAACAGGCAAAGCATCAATACAGGACTAAGATCTAATTGTACTACACCAGCTCCGATGCTCGTCGGATGTAGCAGGGCTTGCATACTATTACAGACTACAAATGGAAGCACAGCCGAGAGCTGCCCAGTGTCACGAGCCTACAAGACGAGCTAAATTACATCTATGCTCGCTTCGAGGCAAGTAACAATGAAACATGCATGAGAGCACCAGCTGTTCGGGACAACTGTGTGATTACGCTCTCCGTAGCCAATGTGATTAAGACCTTTGAGCAGGTCAGCATTCACAAGGCCGCAGGGCAAGACAGACTACCAGGACGTGTAATCTGAGCATGCGCTGACCAACTGGCAATCGTCTTCACTGACATTTTCAACCTCTCCCTGACTGAGTCTGTAATACCAACATGTTTCAAGAAGACCACCATAGTCCCTGTGCCCAAGAACACTAAGGTCACCTGCCTAAATGACTACCAACCCGTGGCACTCACGTATGTAGCCATGAAGTGCTTTGAAAGGATGGTCAACACCATTATCCCAGAAACCCTTGACCCACCCTAATTTGCATACCGCCCCAACAGATCCACAGATGATGCAATCTCTATTGCACTCCACACTGCCCTTTCCCACCTGGACAAAAGGAACACCTATGTGAGAATGCTATTCATTGACTACAGCTCAGCGTTCAACACCATAATTCCCTCAAAGCTCATCACTAAACTAAGGACCCTGGGACTAAACACCTCCCTCTGCAACTGGATCCTGGACTTCCTGATTGGCTGCCCCCAAGTGGTAAGGGTAGGTAACAACACATCCGCCACTCTGTTCCTCAACACAGGGGACCCTCATGGGTGCGTGCTCAGTCCCCTTTTGTACTCCCTCTTCACTCATGACTGCATTGGCGTGACCCTGGACAACACCCTGTCGTTCTCCACCAACATCAAGGCGGTGACCCGATCCTGTAGGTTCATGCTCTACAACATTCGCAGAGTACGACCCTGCCTCACACAGGAAGCGGCGCAGGTCCTAATCCAGGCACTTGTCATCTCCCGTCTGGATTATTGCAACTCGCTGTTGGCTGGGCTCCCTGCCTGTGCCATTAAACCCCTACAACTCATCCAGAACGCCGCAGCCCGTCTGGTGTTCAACCTTCCCAAGTTCTCTCACGTCACCCCGCTCCTCCGCTCTCTCCACTGGCTTCCAGTCGAAGCTCGCATCCGCTACAAGACCATGGTGCTTGCCTACGGAGCTGTGAGGGGAACGGCACCTCCGTACCTTCAGGCTCTGATCAGGCCCTACACCCAAACAAGGGCACTCCGTTCATCCACCTCTGGCCTGCTCGCCTCCCTACCTCTGAGGAAGCACAGTTCCCGCTCAGCCCAGTCAAAACTGTTCGCTGCTCTGGCACCCCAATGGTGGAACAAGCTCCCTCACGACGCCAGGACAGCGGAGTCAATCACCACCTTCCGGAGACACCTGAAACCCCACCTCTTCAAGGAATACCTGGGATAGGATAAAGTAATCCTTCTAACCCCCCCCTTAAAAGATTTAGATGCACTATTGTAAAGTGGTTGTTCCACTGGATATTATAAGGTGAATGCACCAATTTGTAAGTCGCTCTGGATAAGAGCGTCTGCTAAATGACTTAAATGTAAATGTAAATGTAAAATGTGTGCCATGTAGCCACTCTCTAGCCCCATCCGCAGCCCGGGAAACATTTTCTCCTGAGGATTTACTGTGACGAGATACCAGGTGTCTCAATTGTCTCCCTTTACAGTGCACTACTGTTGATCAGAGGCCTACGGGGTAGTGCACTATATAGGGAATAGCGTGCAATTTGGGATGCATCACATAGGGGCGGCCTCTAAGAGAATACTGAACCCCCTGACATAAATCCGTCTCCACAGATGAGATGAGAAGCACTCTGTTACCGGCCGCCCACTGTTCCCTCATGGTCAAATGGTGCGTATGAGGGTAGAACAGCGTAAACATTGAGTAGAAGCTGGAGAAGGCTGGCTCCATGCCTTAGATTGGTTTCCATCTTAATAATTATCCTGTTGGGGCTACAGGTTAGCAATGAACCCCGAGTCGGGATTGCTAACAAGGCTGGAAATTCAAAACATCAAAAATCTAATAATTTCAATTTCTCAAACAATCAACTATTTTACACAATTTAAATGATAAACATCTCCTTAATCTAACCACATTGTTCGATTTTCAAAGAGGCTTTACGGCAAAAGCATAAAGTTAGATTATGTTAGGACAGTACATAGCCACAAAAGTACAAACATCCATTTTCAATTCAAGGTCAGGCGTCACCAAAAGCAGAAACCAGCTAGAATTATGCACTAACTTTTGTCAATCTCCATCAGATGACACTCCTAGGACATTATGTTATACAATACATGCATTTTTTGTTCCATCAAGTTCATATTTATATCCAAAAACAGCATTTTACAGTAGCGTGAAATTCAGATTTTTTTCTTCTCTGAAATGCTTCCGGTGAACATAACAAAATTACTATTCGAAAACATTGGTAAATTATAATATTGTCATTCAAAGAATAATATATTATCATCTCGTAATTGCTACCGAATGGCCAGATCTCAAAATAACTTTACTGGGAAATCACATTTTGCAATAAACGGGGTGCTATGCTAAGAACAACAGGCTATGCTATACAGTTAGCATCATCTAAAATCGATAATAACATTGTAAATATCCCCTTACCTTTGATTATCTCCATCAGAAGGCAGGATCCCAGGTCCGGAAGGCATCCCAGGTCCGGAACAAATGTGGTTTCTTTTGACAAAGTTCATAATTTATGTCCAAATAACACCAAGTACTTAGCGTTCATTATGCTCCCACAAAACGTGGTGGGGGGAGTGTAAAATCACGCCGAAAAGCTAAAAAACCTAGTAAATAATCTATTTACGTCCGTTCAAACATGTCAAATGTTGTTTAGCATTAATCTTTTGGTCCATTTTTAACGTTAAACATCAGTAATATTTTCACACAACCTATCCTATGTCTAGATAAACAATGATGACAAACTCACGTTTCTCAGATTTATGCGCAGGCGCAAAAAAATGAAGTGATGACATGTCAACTTCCTTGGATTCTAATTTGCTCTCTGTTTATCATAGACGCTTCAAACAACTTTATAAAGATCGTTGACATCTAGTGGAAGCCGTAGGTGTTGCGAAATGAATCCTTTCTCACTATGGTATCTATAAAACAATGACACTAAATAGTACAGTCACAAAATTCACATTTTTTTTTGATCTATTTTTCACAGGTTTTTGCCTGCAATATGAGTTTTGTTATACTTACAGACACCATTCAAACTGTTTTAGAAAATTCAGAGTGTTTCTATCCGAATGTGTTAATAATATGCATATCCTAGCTTCTGAGTTGGTGTAGGAGGCAGTTAAAAATGGGCACATATTTTTTTCAAAATGTCTCAATACTGCCCCCGAGCCCCAACAGGTTTTAATGGTGTTCAGAAAACATGATTTTAGGGAGAGAAGCAAATACAATTAAACCTACTGTATACCAAACCTAATAGACAAAGAGATATACTGCAATCTGGCCAGAGAATGTGTTTTCATGGAGTTATTTGGAAGAGGGAATTTAGTACCCATCTTTGACACTAATTGTTGGAATGAAATCTGCTTTAAGGCATGCACCATAGCACAACAATCTATACCATATTATATTATAGTTAATCTATACCATTTTATAATGTAGTTAATACCATTTTATAATGTAATTAATCTATACCATATTATAATATAGTTAATCTATACCATATTATAATATAGTTAATCTATACCATATTATATTATAGTTAATATATACCATATTATATTATAGTTAATCTATACCATATTATATTATAGTTAATACCATATTATAATGTAGTTAATACCATGTTATATTATAGTTAATACCATATTATATTATAGTTAATCTATACCATATTATAATATAGTTAATCTATACCATTTTATAATATAGTTAATCTAAACCATATTATAATATAGTTAATACCATATTATATTATAGTTAATCTATACCATATTATAATGTAGTTAATACCATATTATAATGTAGTTAATCTATACCATATTATAATGTAGTTAATCTATACCATATTATAATATAGTTAATACCATATTATAATATAGTTAATCTATACCATATTATAATGTAGTTAATCTATACCATATTATAATATAGTTAATCTATACCATATTATATTATAGTTAATCTATACCATATTATATTATAGTTAATCTATACCATTTTATAATATAGTTAATCTATACCATATTATAATATAGTTAATACCATATTATATTATAGTTAATCTATACCATATTATAATGTAGTTAATACCATATTATATTATAGTTAATCTATACCATATTATATTATAGTTAATCTATACCATATTATAATATAGTTAATCTATACCATATTTTAATATAGTTAATCTGTACCATATTATAATGTAGTTAATACCATATTATAATGTAGTTAATACCATATTATATTATAGTTAATCTATACCATATTATAATGTAGTTAATACCATATTATAATATAGTTAATCTATACCATATTATAATATAGTTAATCTATACCATATTATAATATAGTTAATCTATACCATATTATATTATAGTTAATCTATACCATATTATATTATAGTTAATTTACACCATATTATAATGTAGTTAATCTATACCATATTATAATATAGTTAATCTATACCATATTATAATATAGTTAATCTGTACCATATTATAATGTAGTTAATACCATATTATAATGTAGTTAATACCATATTATATTATAGTTAATCTATACCATATTATAATGTAGTTAATACCATATTATAATATAGTTAATCTATACCATATTATAATATAGTTAATCTATACCATATTATAATATAGTTAATCTATACCATATTATATTATAGTTAATCTATACCATATTATATTATAGTTAATACCATATTATAATATAGTTAATCTATACCATATTATAATATAGTTAATCTATACCATATTATAATATAGTTAATCTATACCATATTATATTATAGTTAATCTATACCATATTATATTATAGTTAATTTACACCATATTATAATGTAGTTAATACCATATTATAATGTAGTTAATCTATACAATAGTATAGTGGTTCCCAAATGTTTTATAGTCCTTCCAACATTCACCCTCCAGCTGTACCCCCTCTAGCATCAGGGTCAGTGCACTCTCAAATGTTGTTTTTTGCCATCATTGTAAGCCTGCCACACACACACTATATGATACATTTATTAAACATTAGAATTATTAGAATGAGTGTGAGTTTTTGTCACAATCCAGCTCGTGGGAAGTGACAAAGAGCTCTTATAGGACCAGGGAACAAATAATAATATAATAATAATCAATAATTTTGCTCTTTATTTAGCCATCTTACATATAAAACCTTTTGTTCATCAACAATTGTGAAAAACTCACCACAGGTTAATGAGAAGGGTGTGCTTGAAAGGATGCACATAATTCTGCAATGTTGGGTTGTATTGGAGAGAGTCTCAGTCTTAAATCATTTTCCACACACAGTCTGTGCCTGTATTTAATTTTCATGGTAGTGAGGGCCGAGAATCCACTATTACATAGGTACGTGGTTGCAAAGGGCATCAGTGTCTCAGTTTGCCAAGGCAGGGTACTCTGAGTTTAGCCCAATCCAGAAATCTGGCAGTGGCTTCTAAATTAAATTCAATGTTCACTGAACCGCTTGTTGCAATTTCGATGAGGCTCTCTTGCTCAGATATTGATAAGTGGACTGGAGGCAGGGCATGAAAGTGATAACAAATCCAGTTGTTTGTGTCGTCCGTTTCAGGAAAGTACCTGTATAATTGCTCACCCAACTCACTCAGGTGCTTCGCTATATCACATTTGACATTGTCCGTAAGCTTGAGTTCATTTGCACACAAAAAATCACACAATGATGGAAAGGCCTGTGTGTTGTCCTTGTTAATGCAGACAGAGAAGAACTCCAACTTCTTAATCATAGCCTCAATTTTGTCCCGCACATTGAATATAGTCCTATAATCCTAGATTCAGATCATTCAGGCGAGAAAAAACATCACCCAGATAGGCCAGTCATGTGAGAAACTCGTTATCATGCAAGCGGTCAGACAAGTGAAAAGTATGGTCAGTAAAGAAAACTTTAAGCTCGTCTCTCAATTAAAAAAAACATGTAAATTCTTTGCCCCTTGATAACCAGCGCACTTCTGTATGTTGTAAAAGCGTTACATGGTCGCTGCCCATATCATTTCATAATGCAGAAAATACATGAGAGTTCAGCGGTCTTGCTTTAACAAAGTTAACCATTTTCAATGTAGTGTCCAAAACATCTTTCAAGCTGTCAGGAATTCCCTTGGCAGCAAGAGCCTCTCGGTGGATGCTGCAGTTACCCAAGTGGCGTCGGGAGCAACTGCTTGCATGCGCGTTACCACTCCACGATGGCTCCCTGTCGCGCTATCAGTACAGATACCAACACATCTTGACCATCAAAGTCCATTAAATGTCACATAGCTGTCCAGTCCTTAAAAAATATAATCTCCTGTTGTCCTTGTTCCCAATGGTTTGCAGAAGAGGATCTCTTCCTTAATTTACCCCCCATTAACGTAACGGACATATACGAGCTGTGCCAAGCCCTACACATCTGTTGACTCATCCAGCTGTAACGCATAGAATTCACTGGCTTGTATGCGAAGCAGTAATTGTTTCAAAACAGCTCCTGCCATGTCACTGACGGGTCGTGAAACAGTGTTGTTTGATGAAGACACTGTCTGTATAGTATTTTGGGCCTTTTCCCACCAGCATTGTCCCAGCCATATCCGCGACAGCAGGAAGAATGAAGTCCTCCCAAATATGGAGCTTGCCTGTCCTAGCCACTCGGTAGCTCACCATATAAGACGCTTCTAGCCCCTTCTTATTAACCTGTTGGGGCTAGGGGGCAGTATTTGCACGGCCAGATAAAAAACGTACCCAATTTAAACTGGTTACTACTCTTGCCCAGAAATGAGAATATGCATATAATTAGTAGATTTAGATAGAAAACACTCTAAAGTTTCTAAAACTGTTTGAATGGTGTCTGTGAGTATAACACAACTCATATGGCAGGCCAAAACCTGAGAAGATTCCATACAGGAAGTGCCCTGTCTGACAATTTGTTCTCCTTCTGTTGCATCTCTATCGAAAATATAGCATCTGTGCTGTAACGTGACATTTTCTAAGGCTTCCATTGGCTCTCTAAAGCCGCCAGAAAGTGGAATCGGGTGTCTGCTGTCTCTGGGCAAAGTACAGCAGCAGAGTTTGTGAGTGATCAGCCTGGGGACAGTAAGACTGAGATGCGCGTTCACGAGACTACTCAATTTTTTTCTTTCAGCCTTTGAATGAATACAACATTGCCCGGTTGGAATATGATCTTCATCAGATGACACTCCTAGGACATGATGTTATACAATACATGCATGTTTTGTTCAATCAAGTTCATATTTATATAAAAAAACAGCTTTTTACATTAGCATGTTTTGTTCAGAACTAGCATACCCACTGAAAACTTCCGGTGAATTTACTAAATTACTCACGATAAACATTGACAAAAAACATAACAATTATTTTAAGAATTATAGATACAGAAGTCCTTTATGCAATCGCGGTGTCCGATTTTGAAAAAGCTTTTCGGTGACAGCACATTTTGCAATATTCTGAGTAGATAGCCCGGCCATCACGGCTAGCTATTTTGACACCCACCAAGTTTGGCACCCACCAAACTCAGATTTACTATAAGAAAAATTGGATTACCTTTGCTGTTCTTCGTCAGAATGCACTCCCAGGACTTCTACTTCAACAACAAATGTTGTTTTGGTTCCAAATAATCGATAGTTATATCCAAATAGCTCCGTTTTGTTTGTGCGTTCAAGTCACTATCCGAAGGATGACGCGCCGGCGCGTGTCGTGACAAAATATTTCAACATATTCAATTACCGTACTTCGAAGCATGTCAAACGCTGTTTAAAATCATTTTTTATGCGATTTTTCTCATAAAATAGCGATAATATTCCAACCGGGCGACGCCGTATTCATTCAAAGAGAGAAAGAAAAAAAATTGAGTCGTCTCGTGCACGAGCGGTCCAGTGTCATTGTCCTCAGAAGGACCACTCTCCAAAACCCCTGCTGTTTTTCGCCCAGAGACTGCAGAGCTATCATTCCACGTTCTGGCGCCTTCCTAGAGCCAATGAAATCCTTAGAAAATGTCACGTTACAGCACAGAGGCTGTATTTTCGATAGAGAGGCTAAAGAAGGACAAGAAATGGTCAGACAGGGCACTTCCCGTATATAATCTTCTCAGGTTTTGGCCTGCCATATGGGTTCTGTTATACTCACAGACACCATTCAAACAGTTTTAGAAACTTTAGAGTGTTTTCTATCCAAATATACTAATTATATGCATATTCTAGTTACTGGGCAGGAGTAGTAACCAGATTAAATCGGTACGTTTTTTATCCGGCCGTGAAAATACTGCCCAATATCCCAATTAAATGGCCGCTGACACGGTGGAGAAGTGTGCTCATCCCAGATGAATCCTGGTTTCAACTGTGCCGGGCCGATGGCATCGTGTGGGCGAGCGGTTTGCTGATGTCAACGTTGTGGCGGTGGGGTTATAGTATGGGCAGGCGTAAGCTGCAGACAATGAACAAAATTGCATTTTATAGATGGCAATTTGAATGCACAGACATACCGTGAAGAGATCCTGAGGAACATTGACGTCCCATTCATTCCTCGCCATCACCTCATGTTACAGCATAATAATGCATGGCGCCATGTTGCAAGGATCTGTACACAATTCCTGGAAGCTGAAGATGTCCCAGTTCTTCTATGGCCTGCTGTCACGTCCTGACCAGTAAAGGGGTTATTTGTTATTGTAGTTTGGTCAGGACGTGGCAGGGGGGTGTTTGTTTTATGTGGTTCGGGGTTTTTTGATATATGTGTTTATGTAGAGGGGTGTTTGTTTAGAGTATTCCGGGGTTTTGGTTATGTTCTGTGTTGTGTATTTCTATGCTCTATCTATGTTGTGTATTTCTTTGTGTTGGCCTGGTATGGCTCTCAATCAGGAACAGCTGTACATTGTTGTTGCTGATTGAGAGTCATACTTAAGTAGCCCTGTTTTCACCTGTCCCTTTGTGGGAAGTTGTTGTTGCACTGCTGTGTGTTAGCCTGCAATACTGTTTGTTCGATCGTTTTTCTTGTTTTGTTTGTTACGTGTTCAAATAAAGTTAAGATGAGCACTCAACCCGCTGCGCCTTGGTCCATTACGTACGACGACCGTTACTCACCAGACATGTCGCCCATGTTTTTGATACTCTGGAACAACGTGTACAACAGCGTGTTTCAGTTCCATTGAGCATGTTTGGGATGCTCTGGATCGACGTGTACAACAGCGTGTTTCAGTTCCATTGAGCATGTTTGGGATGCTCTGGATCGACGTGTACAACAGCGTGTTTCAGTTCCATTGAGCATGTTTGGGATGCTCTGGATCGACATGTACGACAGCGTGTTCCAGTTCCTGCCAATATCCAGAAACTTCACACAGCCATTGAAGAGGAGTGGGGATAACATTCCACAGGCCACAATCAACAGCCTGATCAACTCTATGCTAAGGAGATGTGTCGTGCTGCATGAGGCAAACGGTACCAGATACTGACTGGTTTTATGATCCACACCCCTGGTACATTGTCAGTGATAAATGTATCCATATTTCCAGTCATGTGAAATCCATAGATTAGGGCCTAATTTATTTATTTCAATTAACTGATTTCCTTATATGAATTATGCCTCAGTAAAATATTTGGGGGAAAAAAGACCCCTTGACTTTTCCACATTTTGCCACCCCATTATGAGGTCCTGAGTGCTCTGGGTCACTCTGTCCTTTTCTCTGTTAATCTTTCCCTTGATCCTGACTAGTCTCCCAGTACCTGCCGCTGAAAAACATCCCCACAGAATGATGCTGCCACCACCATGCTTCACCGTAGGGATGGTTCCAGCTTACCTCCAGACGTGACGCTTGGCATTCAATACAAAGAGTTCAATCTTGGTTTCATTTGACCAGAGAATGTTGTTTGTCATGGTCTGAGAGTCCTTAAGTTGCCTTTTGGCAAGCTCCAAGTGGGCTGTCATGTGCCTTTTGCTGAGGACTGGCTTCCGGCTGGCCACTCTACCATTAAGGCCTGATTGGTGGAGTGCTGCAGAGAAGGTTGTGCTTCTGGAAGGTTCTCCCATCTCCACAGAGGAACTCTGGAGCTCTGTCAGAGTCACCATCCAGTTCTTGGTCACCTCCCTGACCAAGGCCCTTCACCCTGATTGCTCAGTTTGGCTGGGCGGCCAGCTCTAGGAAGTGTCGCTCTGGATAAGAGCGTCTGCTAAATGACTTAAAATGTAAAATGTAAATGTCTTGGTGGTTCCAAACTTCTTCCATTTTAGAATGATGGTGGCCACTGTGTTCTTGGGGACCTTCAATGCTGCAATAATTTTTTACTTCCCTTCCCCAGATCTGTGCCTCGACACAATCCTGTCTCGGAGCTCTACGGACAATTCCTTCAGCACCATATCTTGGCTTTTGCTCTGATATTCACGGTCAACTGTGAGACCTTATGTAGTGTCATGACTGTCCTGTGTGGATCACAATGGGTCAGATCAGCTTGGCAATGGTTGACAATAACCAGATCTTCTCTCATCCACAGAAGAGATGAGGAAGGAACTGGGCCGGTTTGACAGTTCACACCCTGTTGTAAATTACAAGAGAAGGGGGTTCTTTCTCCACCTGCAGTAAAATCCACCAGAAGAATGTCTTTGTTAACAGGCTTCTCCTGCCAAAACTCTAACACAGTCAAAAGTGGATACTGGAACAATAATTCTAACATAAGAATGTAGGGAATGGTCTGTGGTGAGCTATAAAAACTAATGTCATACTGGTTTTCATTTTGTGATGTCATTAAAATGTAAATGGACGAAATACTGTAACTTGGAAAGTATATCCCCTTTATCTGTCAAGTTTCCATCCAATACATTGTGCATATAATATGAAAAATGATGAACATATTTGTGTTGAGATATGAATGGATATAGGAGTCATAAGAGAGAACTTGCAATCCTATATCCTTTTGCACAGTAAGTAGCCATGCCCCGAGAGAGGTCAGAGAGAGTGTCAAGCCTGGTGGAACCATCCCTTTGGCCAGAGTGCATAAAGGGATTGCCCACAGAGATTAACATTAGACCAGGACTGACGGGGAGTAGCAGCCCACGTTCCAAGTGGTTTAAACGCTGAATCTCAGAGACCAGGAAATGTAAGGCGGGAGTTACATGTTTGAAATGGTTGGAACTTTGAAATGGTTGGAACTTTGAAATGGTTGGAACTTTGAAATGGTTGGAACTTTGAAATGCTTGGAACTTTGAAATGCTTGGAACTTTGAAATGCTTGGAACTTTGAAATGGTTGGAACTTTGAAATGCTTGGAACTTTGAAATGGTTGGAACTTTGAAATGCTTGGAACTTTGAAATGCTTGGAACTTTGAAATGCTTGGAACTTTGAAATGCTTGGAACAATATGACAAGCCGTCAAATTGTCAGCCCGCTAGGGACCTTCTTCTCATGTATTAAGTGTGTATGTTATTCTGTTTCACATTTAGTTAGCTTTTTTTTGCACCGCTGGTCTACACCGGTTGTATTCGGAGCACGTGACAAATAAACTTTGATTTGATTTAGTAAATAAATAAGTAAACCAATTTGTGTAGTACTGAATCATGAGTAAGGCTGGATTTTTTTGATTTTTTTGCAGATGCATGAGGATACGACTGTTCAGAATGGTGATATGATAAGAGGTTATGATTAATATGTTGACTGTTTTATGGATGTTATAGGTAAAGACCTTATAGAGTTTAATTCGGGAGATGGTAACTCTTTAAACAACCTATTTTGTGGTGCCCCAAATTCCTAATGAGTTCATTGTTACATGATTCATTTAATCGGGTAACAATTAATCATAGTTAGTGGATTAAATCAATAACAGTCATAAGATTAATGAAAGTCAAGTCACGACAATGGACAGGTGTGTACCTTTCCAAATCATGTCCAATCAATTAAATTTACCACGGGTGGACTCCAATGAAGTTGTAGAAACATCTCAAGGATGATGAATGGAAACAGGATGCACCTGAGATCAATTTTGAGTCTCATAGCAAAGGGTCTGAGTAATTATGTAAAGAAGGTATTTTTTAGTTTTTTTTTAAAGAAATTTGCAAAGATTTCTAAAAACCTGTTTTTCACTTTGTCATTATGAGGTATTGTGTGTAGATTGATGAGGACATTTTTTTTATTTAATCCATTTTAGAATAACGCTGTAACGTAACAAAATGTGAAAACGGGAAGGGGTCTGAATACCTTCCGAATGCACTCTATAAGTGTGCCAATGTTTAAGCTTCTATGCCAAAATAAAAAAAAAGAGTTAATCTACTGGACTACAGTAGGTTGGTGATGTTGATTGAGACAGTTACCATAGCTAGCTAGCACATGTGATATTTCATTCTGTGTCCAGAGAATAAGGTGATGGCATTGTAATCTGTTAACAAAGCTAATTAGCATACATGAGCTTTGGTTCTGGTTGTTAAAACAGAGTGATGGTAAGGACTAAGGCCATCCCCTGGAGGTTGTATCACGACAGGCTGTCTTTACAGGGGTCTTGGCGAAGGGCAAGGAGTAGAATGTGAATAGTGCCGTTCCTCTGCTCCAGGATCTCCAGGAAGGTGAGATGGTACAGTAATTTTAGGGCTGCTTCCCAAACGGCACCCTGTTCCCTATATAGTGCACCACAATACCATAGGGCTCTGGTCAAAAGTAGTGCACTACACAGGGCCTAATTGATTGAGAATAGGGTACCTTTTGGGACTCAGGCTAGGTGTGAATGGAAAACAAAGCATGGTTTTTCTGGGGTGGAATAAACCATGACCCTGAGCTCTCTAGGGTTTACAGCACTAACACCATGGATGAAATATCTCCTGTTGGTTCACTTAATACAATGTGAGCACTTTCCTGTTGATTTATTTAACCAGGGAAAGTCAGATGGTATAAAGTCAGCCCTGGATAGCTAAATCTAACATGGGAAATATAGAGTACAGTACAGTACAGTACTGGATAGCTATATCTAACATGGGAAATATAGAGTACAGTACAGTACTGGATAGCTACATCTAACATGGGAAATATAGAGTACAGTACAGTACTGGATAGCTACATCTAACATGGGAAATATAGAGTACAGTACAGTACTGGATAGCTATATCTAACATGGGAAATATAGAGTACGTCTACAGTACTGGATAGCTATATCTAACATGGGAAATATAGAGTACTGTACAGTACTGGATAGCTATATCTAACATGGGAAATATAGAGTACAGTACAGTACTGGATAGCTATGTCTAACATGGGAAATATAGAGTACAGTACAGTACTGGATAGCTATGTCTAACATGGGAAATATAGAGTACAGTACAGTACTGGAAAGCTAAATTTAACATGGGAAATATAGAGTACAGTACAGTACTGGATAGCTACATCTAACATGGGAAATATAGAGTACAGTACAGTACTGGATAGCTATATCTAACATGGGAAATATAGAGTACAGTACAGTACTGGATAGCTACATCTAACATGGGAAATATAGAGTACAGTACAGTACTGGAAAGCTAAATCTAACATGGGAAATATAGAGTACAGTACAGTACTGGATAGCTAAATCTAACATGGGAAATATAGAGTACAGTACAGTACTGGATAGCTATATCTAACATGGGAAATATAGAGTACAGTACAGTACAGTAAGGTACTCACAGAGGTTATTCCTATTGACTTAGTCTGGGATAATGTAATATAAGATGAATGTCATGCTAAGTGTTACCATAACAGGTTGCCAATAGTGTCACTAATACGTAGTAAAACATTGTGCTACAACTGGAAGACCTTGACCACCTAGTTCAACCTTCACCTTGACCACCTGGTTCAACCTTCACCTTGACCACCTTGTTCAACCTTCACCTTGACCACCTTGTTCAACCTTCACCTTGACCACCTTGTTCAACCTTCACCTTGACCACCTTGTTCAACCTTCACCTTGACCACCTTGTTCAACCTTCACCTTGACCACCTTGTTCAACCTTCACCTTGACCACCTTGTTCAATCTTCACCTTGACCACCTAGTTCAACCTTCACCTTGACCACCTTGTTCAACCTTCACCTTGACCACCTTGTTCAACCTTCACCTTGTTCACCTTCACCTTGACCACCTAGTTCAACCTTCACCTTGTTCAACCTTCACCTTGACCACCTTGTTCAACCTTCACCTTGACCACCTTGTTCAACCTTCACCTTGACCACCTTGTTCAACCTTCACCTTGACCACCTTGTTCAACCTTCACCTTGACCACCTTGTTCAACCTTCACCTTGACCACCTTGTTCAATCTTCACCTTGACCACCTGGTTCAACCTTCACCTTGACCACCTGGTTCAACCTTCACCTTGACCATCTAGTTCAACCTTCACCTTGTTCAACCTTCACCTTGACCACCTTGTTCAATCTTCACCTTGACCACCTTGTTAAACCTTCACCTTGACCACCTGGTTCAACCTTCACCTTGACCACCTTGTTCAACCTTCACCTTGACCACCTAGTTCAACCTTCACCTTGACCACCTTGTTCAACCTTCACCTTGACCACCTTGTTCAACCTTCACCTTGACCACCTTGTTCAACCTTCACCTTGACCACCTTGTTCAACCTTCACCTTGACCACCTGGTTCAACCTTCACCTTGACCACCTTGTTCAACCTTCACCTTGACCACCTTGTTCAACCTTCACCTTGACCACCTTGTTCAACCTTCACCTTGACCACCTTGTTAAACCTTCACCTTGACCACCTTGTTCAACCTTCACCTTGACCACCTAGTTCAACCTTCACCTTGTTCAACCTTCACCTTGACCACCTTGTTAAACTTCACTTTGACCACCTAGTTCAACCTTCACCTTGTTCAACCTTCACCTTGACCACCTTGTTCAACCTTCACCTTGACCACCTTGTTAAACTTCACTTTGACCACCTTGTTAAACCTTCACCTTGTTCAACCTTCACCTTGACCACCTTGTTCAACCTTCACCTTGACCACCTTGTTCAACCTTCACCTTGACCACCTTGTTCAACCTTCACCTTGACCACCTAGTTCATACTTCACCTTGACCATCTAGTTCAACCTTCACCTTGACCACCTAGTTCAACCTTCACCTTGACCACCTTGTTCAACCTTCACCTTGACCACCTTGTTCAACCTTCACCTTGACCACCTTGTTCAACCTTCATGATCTGTTAACAGCTGGTCTGACAGCCTTCCACATTGGAATCAAATCAACCTTCATCATCTGTTATTAACAGCTGGTCTGACAGCCTTCCACATTTACTGAGACCTGACGGAGCACATTGGAATCAAATCAAATCAAATTGTATTTGTTATATGAGCCGAATACAACTGGTGTAGACTTTACCGTGAAATGCTGAATACAACTGGTGTAGACTTTACCGTGAAATGCTGAATACAACTGGTGTAGACTTTACCGTGAAACGCTTTCTTACGAGACCTTCCCAACAGAGTTAAAACACAAATTAAATAGTAACACAAGAATGGAGCTATATACAGGAAGTACCAGTACCAGATCAATGTGGAGCTATATACAGGAAGTACCAGATCAATGTGGAGCTATATACAGGAAGTACCAGATCAATGTGGAGCTATATACAGGGCGTACCAGATCAATGTGGAGCTATATACAGGAAGTACCAGTACTAGATCAATGTGGAGCTATATACAGGAAGTACCAGATCAATGTAGAGCTATATACAGGAAGTACAAGATCAATGTGGAGCTATATACAGGAAGTACCAGATCAATGTGGAGCTATATACAGGGAGTACCAGATCAATGTGGAGCTATATACAGGAAGTACCAGATCAATGTGGAGCTATATACAGGAAGTACCAGATCAATGTGGAGCTATATACAGGGAGTACCAGTACCAGATCAATGTGGAGCTATATACAGGAAGTACCAGATCAATGTGGAGCTATATACAGGAAGTAGCAGATGAATGTGGAGCTATATACAGGGAGTACCAGATCAATGTGGAGCTATATACAGGAAGTACCAGTACCAGATCAATGTGGAGCTATATACAGGGAGTACCAGATCAATGTGGAGCTATATACAGGAAGTACCAGTACCAGATCAATGTGGAGCTATATACAGGAAGTACCAGATCAATGTGGAGCTATATACAGGAAGTACCAGATCAATGTGGAGCTATATACAGGAAGTACCAGTACCAGATCAATGTGGAGCTATATACAGGAAGTACCAGATCAATGTGGAGCTATATACAGGAAGTACCAGTACCAGATCAATGTGGAGCTATATACAGGAAGTACCAGATCAATGTGGAGCTATATACAGGAAGTACCAGTACCAGATCAATGTGGAGCTATATACAGGGAGTACCAGTACCAGATCAATGTGGAGCTATATACAGGAAGTACAAGATCAATGTGGAGCTATATACAGGAAGTACCAGTACCAGATCAATGTGGAGCTATATACAGGAAGTACCAGATCAATGTGGAGCTATATACAGGAAGTACCAGTACCAGATCAATGTGGAGCTATATACAGGAAGTACCAGATCAATGTGGAGCTATATACAGGAATTACCAGTACCAGATCAATGTGGAGCTATATACAGGAAGTACCAGTTCAATGTGGAGCTATATACAGGAAGTACCAGATCAATGTGGAGCTATATACAGGGGGTACCAGATCAATGTGGATCTATATACAGGGAGTACCAGATCAATGTGGAGCTATATACAGGGAGTACCAGATCAATGTGGAGCTATATACAGGGAGAACCAGATCAATGTGGAGCTATATACAGGGAGTACCAGTACCAGATCAATGTGGAGCTATATACAGGAAGTACCAGATCAATGTGGAGCTATATACAGGGAGTACCAGTACCACATCAATGTGGAGCTATATACAGGGAGTACCAGTACCAGATCAATGTGGAGCTATATACAGGGAGAACCAGAACCAGATCAATGTGGAGCTATATACAGGAAGTACCAGATCAATGTGGAGCTATATACAGGGAGTACCAGTACCAGATCAATGTGGAGCTATATACAGGAAGTACCAGTACCAGATCAATGTGGAGCTATATACAGGGAGTACCAGATCAATGTGGAGCTATATACAGGGAGTACCAGATCAATGTGGAGCTATATACAGGGAGTACCAGATCAATGTGGAGCTATATACAGGAAGTACCAGATCAATGTGGAGCAATATACAGGAAGTACCAGATCAATGTGGAGCTATATACAGGGAGTACCAGATCAATGTGGAGCTATATACAGGGAGTACCAGTACCAGATCAATGTCTAGGGGTACGAGGTGTTTGAGGTAGATATTTACATGAAGGCAGGGTAAAGTGACTAGGCATCAGGATAGATAATAATAAGGTATTTGAGGTAGATATGTACATGAAGGCAGGGTAAAGTGACTAGATATCAGGATAGATAATAATAAGGTATTTGAGGTAGATATGTACATGAAGGCAGGGTAAAGTGACTAGACATCAGGATAGATAATAATAAGGTATTTGAGGTAGATATGTACATGAAGGCAGGGTAAAGTGACATCAGGATAGATAATAATAAGGTATTTGAGGTAGATATGTACATGAAGGCAGGGTAAAGTGACTAGGCATCAGGATAGATAATAATAAGGTATTTGAGGTAGATATGTACATGAAGGCAGGGTAAAGTGACTAGACATCAGGATAGATAATAATAAGGTATTTGAGGTGGATATGTACATGAAGGCAGGGTAAAGTGACATCAGGATAGATAATAATAAGGTATTTGAGGTAGATATGTACATGAAGGCAGGGTAAAGTGACTAGGCATCAGGATAGATAATAATAAGGTATTTGAGGTAGATATGTACATGAAGGCAGGGTAAAGTGACTAGACATCAGGATAGATAATAATAAGGTATTAGAGGTAGATATGTACATGAAGGCAGGGTAAAGTGACTAGACATCAGGATAGATAATAATAAGGTATGTGAGGTAGATATGTACATGAAGGCAGGGTAAAGTGACTAGACATCAGGATAGATAATAATAAGGTATTTGAGGTAGATATGTACATGAAGGCAGGGTAAAGTGACTAGACATCAGGATAGATAATAATAAGGTATTTGAGGTAGATATGTACATGAAGGCAGGGTAAAGTGACTAGACATCAGGATAGATAATAATAAGGTATTTGAGGTGGATATGTACATGAAGGCAGGGGAAAGTGACTAGACATCAGGATAGATAATAATAAGGTATTAGAGGTAGATATGTACATGAAGGCAGGGGAAAGTGACTAGGCATCAGGATAGATAATAATAAGAGAAACATCAAGAATAGCATATCGTGTACATTGATTGTACATATTGTCTAGTAAGTGTGTATATAGTGTGTATATAGTGTGTATATAGTGTTTATATAGTGTTTATATATATAGTCAAGTGAGTGTGTATATAGTGTGTGTATATAGTGTGTGTATATAGTGTGTATATAGTGTGTATATAGTGTGTATATAGTGTTTATATATATAGTCAAGTGAGTGTGTATATAGTGTGTATATAGTGTGTGTATATAGTTTGTATATAGTGTGTGTACAGTGTGTGTATATATAGTCAAGTGAGTGTATATGTAGTGTGTATATATAGTCTAGTGAGTGTGTATATACTATGTGTATATATAGTCTAGTGAGTGTGTATATAGTGTGTATATAGTGTGTATATTGTGTATATATATATAGTCTAGTGAGTATGTATATAGTGTGTATATAGTGTGTATATAGTGTGTATATATAGTCTAGTCAGTGTGTATATAGTGTGTATATAGTGTGTATATAGTGTGTATATATAGTCTAGTGAGTGTGTATATACTATGTGTATATATAGTCTAGTGAGTATGTATATAGTGTGTATATATAGTCTAGTGAGTATGTATATAGTGTGTATATAGTGTGTATATATAGTCTAGTCAGTGTGTATATAGTGTGTATATAGTGTGTATATAGTGTGTATATATAGTCTAGTGAGTGTGTGTATATAGTGTGTATATAGTGTGTATATATAGTCTAGTGAGTGTGTATATAGTGTGTATATAGTGTGTATATATAGTCTAGTGAGTGTGTATATAGTGTGTATATAGTGTGTATATAGTGTGTGTATATAGTCTAGTGAGTGTGTATATAGTGTGTATATATAGTCTAGTCGGTGTGTATATAGTGTGTATATAGTGTGTATATAGTGTGTATATATAGTCTAGTTAGTGTGTATATAGTGTGTATATATAGTCCAGTGAGTGTGTATATAGTGTGTATATAGTGTGTATATAGTGTGTATATATAGTCTAGTGAGTGTGTATATAGTGTGTATATAGTGTGTATATATAGTCTAGTGAGTGTGTATATACTATCTGTATGTATTGTCTAGTGAGTGTGTATTTACTCTGTGTATATATATCCTAGTAAGTGTGTATATAGTGTGTATATATAGTCTAGTGTGTATATATAGTCTAGTGAATATATAGTGTGTATATATAGTCTAGTGAGTGTGTATATAGTGTGTATATATAGTCTAGTGAGTATGTATATACTATGTTTATAAATAGTCTAGTGAGTGTGAATATACCATATGTATATATAGTCTAATTAGCGTGTATATACTATCTGTATGTATTGTCTAGTGAGTGTGTATATAACGTCTAGTTAGTGTGTATATATAGTCTAGTTAGTGTCTATATATTGTCTAGTGAGTGTGTTTGTACCATGTGTATATATAGTCTAGTGAGTGCGTATATATAGTCTAGTGAGTGTGTATTTACTCTGTGTATATATAGCCTAGTAAGTGTGTATATAGTGTGAATATATAGTCTAGTTAGTGTGTATATAGTGTGTATATATAGTCTAGTGAGTGTGTATATATAGGCTAGTGAGTGTGTATATATAGTCTAGTGAGTGCGTATATATAGTCTAGTGAGTGTGTATTTACTCTGTGTATATATAGCCTAGTAAGTGTGTATATAGTGTGAATATATAGTCTAGTTAGTGTGTATATAGTGTGTATATATAGTCTAGTGAGTGTGTATATATAGTCTAGTTAGTGTGTATATAGCAGGTATATATAGTCTAGTTAGTGTGTATATATAGTCTAGTTAGTGTGTATATAGTGTGTATATATAGTCTAGTGAGTGTGTATATATCGTCTAGTTAGTGTGTATATATAGTCTAGTTAGTGTGTATATATAGTCTAGTTAGTGTGTATATAGTGTGTATATATAGTCTAGTTAGTGTGTATATAGTCTAGTTAGTGTGTATATAGCGGGTATATATAGTCTAGTGAGTGTGTATATATAGTCTAGTTAGTGTGTATATAGTGTGTATATATAGTCTAGTTAGTGTGTATATAGTCTAGTTAGTGTGTATATAGCGGGTATATATAGTCTAGTGAGTGTGTATATATAGTCTAGTTAGTGTGTATATAGCGGGTATATATACTCTAGTTAGTGTGTATATATAGTCTAGTTAGTGTGTATATAGCGGGTATATATAGTCTAGTGAGTGTGTATATATAGTCTAGTTAGTGTGTATATAGTGTATATATATAGTCTAGTGAGTGTGTATATATAGTCTAGTTAGTGTGTATATAGCGGGTATATATAGTCTAGTGAGTGTGTATATATAGTCTAGTTAGTTTGTATATAGCGGGTATATATAGTCTAGTGAGTGTGTATATATAGTCTAGTGAGTGTGTATATAGTGTGTATATATCGGGTATATATAGTCTAGTGAGTGTGTATATATAGTCTAGTTAGTGTGTATATAGTGTGTATATATAGTCTAGTGAGTGTGTATATATAGTCTAGTGAGTGTGTATATATAGTCTAGTTAGTGTGTATATATAGTCTAGTTAGTGTGTATATAGTGTGTATATATAGTCTAGTTAGTGTGTATATATTGTCTAGTTAGTGTGTATATAGCGGGTATATATAGTCCAGTGAGTGTGTATATATAGTCTAGTTAGTGTGTATATATAGTCTAGTGAGTGTGTATATAGCGGGTATATATAGTCTAGTGAGTGTGTATATATAGTCTAGTTAGTGTGTATATATAGTCTAGTTAGTGTGTATATAGCGGGTATATATAGTCTAGTGAGTGTGTATATATAGTCTAGTTAGTGTGTATATAGCGGGTATATATAGTCTAGTTAGTGTGTATATATAGTCTAGTGAGTGTGTATATAGCGGGTATATATAGTCTAGTTAGTGTGTATATATAGTCTAGTTAGTGTGTATATAGTGTGTATATATAGTCTGGTTAGTGTGTATATATAGTCTAGTTAGTGTGTATATAGCGGGTATATATAGTCTAGTGAGTGTGTATATATAGTCTAGTGAGTGTGTATATATAGTCTAGTTAGTGTGTATATAGTGTGTATATATAGTCTAGTTAGTGTGTATATAGCGGGTAGATATAGTCTAGTGAGTGTGTATATATAGTCTAGTGAGTGTGTATATATAGTCTAGTTAGTGTGTATATAGTGTGTATATATAGTCTAGTTAGTGTGTATATAGTGTGTATATATAGTCTAGTGAGTGTGTATATATAGTCTAGTGAGTGTGTATATAGTCTAGTGATTGTGTATATATAGTCTAGTGAGTGTGTATATAGCGGGTATATATAGTCTAGTTAGTGTGTATATATAGTCTAGTTAGTGTGTATATAGCGGGTATATATAGTCTAGTGAGTGTGTATATATAGTCTAGTTAGTGTGTATATAGCGGGTATATATAGTCTAGTGAGTGTGTATATATAGTCTAGTTAGTGTGTATATAGCGGGTATATATAGTCTAGTTAGTGTGTATATAGCGGGTATATATAGTCTAGTGAGTCTGTATATATAGTCTAGTTAGTGTGTATATAGCGGGTATATATAGTCTAGTGAGTGTGTATATATAGTCTAGTTAGTGTGTATATAGTGTGTATATATAGTCTAGTGAGTTTGTATATATAGACTAGTGAGTGTGTATATAGTGTGTATATATAGTCTAGTGAGTGTGTATATATAGTCTAGTTAGTGTGTATATAGTGTGTATATATAGTCTAGTTAGTGTGTATATAGCGGGTATATATAGTCTAGTGAGTGTGTATATTTAGTCTAGTTAGTGTGTATATAGTGTGTATATATAGTCTAGTTAGTGTGTATATATAGTCTAGTTAGTGTGTATATAGTGTGTATATATAGTCTAGTTAGTGTGTATATAGCGGGTATATATAGTCTAGTGAGTGTGTATATAGCCTAGTGAGTGTGTATATATAGTCTAGTTAGTGTGTATATAGTGTGTATATATAGTCTAGTTAGTGTGTATATAGCGGGTATATATAGTCTAGTGAGTGTGTATATAGCGGGTATATTTAGTCTAGTGAGTGTGTATATATAGTCTAGTTAGTGTGTATATATAGTCTAGTTAGTGTTTATATATAGTCTAGTGAGTGTGTATATATAGTCTAGTTAGTGTGTATATTTAGTCTAGTTAGTGTGTATATAGTGTGTATATTTAGTCTAGTGAGTGTGTATATATAGTCTAGTTAGTGTGTATATAGTGTGTATATATAGTCTAGTTAGTGTGTATATAGTGTGTATATATAGTCTAGTGAGTGTGTATATATAGTCTAGTTAGTGTGTATATAGTGTGTATATATAGTCTAGTTAGTGTGTATATAGTGTGTATATATAGTCTAGTTAGTGTGTATATAGTGTGTATATATAGTCTAGTGATTTTGTATATATTGTGTATTTTTTGTCTAGTGAGTGTTTTTTAATATTTAGAATTCAGTCAACAGTTTGGACACACCTACTCATTCAAGGTTTTTTCTTTATTTTTCTATTTTCTACATTGTAGAATAATAGTGAAGACATCAACATTATGAAATAACACATATTATATCAGGTAGTAACCAAAAAAGTGTTAAACAAATGATTTTTTTTTTTTTTCAAAGTAGCCACCCTTTGCCTTGATGACAGCTTTGCTTAATCTTGGCATTCTCTCAACCAGCTTCACCTGGAAACCTTTCTCAAAAATCTTGAAGGAGTTCCCACATATGCTGAGCACTTGTTGGCTGATTTTCCTTCACTCTGCGGTACAAATCATCAATAACCATCGCAATTGGGTTGAAGTCAGGTGATTGTGGAGGCCAGGTCATCTGATGCATCACGCCATCACACTCCGTCTTCTTCAAATAGCCCTTACACAGCCTGGAGGTGTGTTGGGTCACTGTCCTGTTGAAAAGAAAATGATAGGCCCACTGAGCGTAAACCAGATAGGATGGCGTATCGCTGCATTATGTTGTGGTAGCCATACTGGTTAAGTGTGCCTTGAATTCTAAATAAATCACAGACAGTGTCACCAGCAAAGCACCCCCACACCATCACACTACCTCCTCTAAGCTTCATGGTGAGAACCAAACATGCAGAGATCATCCGTTTACCTTCTCTATGTCTCACAAAGACACGGCAGTTGAAACCAAATATCTCAAATTTGGATTCATCAGACCAAAGGACAGATTTCCACCGGACTAATGTCCATTGCTCGTGTTTCTTGACCCAAGGAAGTCTCTTCTTATTATTGGTGTCCTTTAGTAGTGGTTTCTTTGCAGCAAATCGACCATGAAGGCCTGATTCACACAGTCTCCTCTGAACAGTTGATGTTGAGATGTGCCTATTACTTGAGCTCTGTGAAGCATTTATATGGGCTGCAATCTGAGGTGCAGTTAACTCTAATGAACTTATCTCTGCAGCAGAGGTAGCTCTGGGTCTTCCTTTCCTGTGGTGGTCCTCATCAGAGCCAGTTTCATGATAGTGCTTGATGGTTTTTGCGACTGCACTTGAAGAAACTTTCAAAGTTCTTGAAATGTTCCGGATTGACTGACCTTCGTGTCTTAAAGTAATGATGGACTGTCATTTCACTTTGCTTATTTGAGCTGTTCTTGCCATAATATGGACTTTGTCTTTTACCAAATAGGGCTATCGTCTGTATAGCAACCCTGTCATGTCACAACACAGCTGATTGGCTCAAACGCATTAAGAAGGAAAGAAATTCAACAAATTAGCTTTTAACAAGGCACACCTGTTAATTGAAATGCATTCCAGGTGACTACCTCATGGAGCTGGTTGAGAGAATGCCAAGAGTGTGCAAAGCTGTCATCAAGGCAAAGGGTGGCTACTTTGAAGTATCTCAAATCTAAAATATATTTGATTTGTTTAACACTTTTTTGGTTACTACATGATTCCACATGTGTTATTTCATAGTTTTGATGCCTTCGCTATTATTCTACAATGTAGAAAACAGTGAAAAGAAAAAAAAAACTTCAATGAGTAGGTTTGTCCATATTTTTGTCGGTATCATGAAGTTTAGTTTAAACAGAAACCATGAAGCAGAAGAAACCGTTACCTAATAAGCTACAGAACTTAATTTTTTCCCACTTTGACAAATCAATCAAAATCAAATCAAACTTTGTCACATGAGCCAAACACAACAAGTGTAGACCTTACCGTGAAATGCTTACTTACAAGCCCTTAACCAACAGTGCAGTTCACGAAGAGTTAAGAACATATTTACCAAATAAACTAAAGTAAAAAATAATAAAGAGTAACACTATAAAATAACAATAACGAGACTATTATACAGGGGGTACCGGTACCGAGTCAGTGTGCAGGGGTACAGGTTAGAGGTCATTTGTACATGTAGGTGGGGGTGAAGTGACAAACAAATGGAGGGGGGGGGGGGGTCAATGTAAATAGTCTGGTGGCCATTTGATTAATAGTTCAGCAGTCTTATGGCTTTGGGGTAGAAGCTGTTAACGAGCATTTTGGTCCTAGACTTGGCGCTCCGGAACCGCTTGCCGTGCGGTAGCAGAGAAAACAGTCTATGACTTGGGTGACTGGAGTCTCTGACACTTTTATGGGCTTTCCTCTGACACCGCCTATTGTAGAGGTCCTGGATGGCAGGAAGCTTGGCCCCAGTGATGTACTGGGCCATTCGCACTACCCTCTGTAGCGCCTTGCAGTCAGAGGCTGAGCAGTTGCCATACCAGGCGGTGATGCAACCGGTCAGGATGCTCTTGATGGTGCAGCTGTAGAACTGTTTGAGGATCTGAGGACCCATGCCAAATCTTTTCAGTCTCCTGAGGGGGAATAGGTTTTGTCGTCCCCTCTTCACGACTTGGTGTGTTTGGACCATGATAGTGTGTTGGTGATGTGGACACCAAGGAACTTGAAACTCACGACCTGCTCCACTACAGCCCCGTCGATATTAATGGGGGCCTGTTCAGCCCACCTTTTCCTGTAGTCCACGATCAGCTCCTTTGTCTTGCTCACATTGAGGTAGAGGTTGTTGTCATGGCACCACACTGCCAGGTCTCTGACCTCCTCCCTATAGGCTGTCTCATCATTGTCGGTGATCAGGCCTACCACTGTTGTGTCATCAGCAAACTTAATGATGGTGTTGGAGTCGTGTTTGGCCACACAGTTGTGGGTGAACAGGGAGTACAGGAGGGGACTGAGCACGCACCCCTGGGGGCCGCCAGTGTTGAGGATCAGCATGGCAGATGTGTTGCTACCTACCCTCACCACCTGGGGGCAGCCGGTCAGGAAGTCCAGCATCCAGTTGCAGAGGGAGGTGTTTAGTCCCAGGGTCCTTAGCTTAGTGATGAGCTTTGAGGGCACTATGGTGTTGAACGCTGAGCTGTAGTCAATGAACAGCATTCTCACATAGGTGTTCCTTTTGTCCAGGTGGAAAGGGCAGTGTGTGGAGTGCGATTGAGATTGCGTCATCTGTGCATCTGTTCGGGTGGTATGCTAATTTGAGTGGGTCTAGGTTATCCTGGAGGATGCTGTTAGTAATCATTAGTAAAGGCATCACTTTCTCCTCTTTTAAAAGATCAAGCCTTGCTATGAATATTCATAAACAGTACATAAATATTTATGAACATTGCCCTTTCCTTAGACCCTCACTGCTTGGATGCATTCAAGACAATGTTTTTATTTTATTTCATCAGTGCCGCAGTTAAAAATGCAATAAAGTGTGATGGCTTGCTGTAGGAGGTCCTTACATTTTGAGGGAATACTAAATCCTTTTCAATAATAACAGAGCAGAGTAGTAATAGTGGTAAAGCTATTCAATTATTTAATAACCTCCCACCAACAGAGCTGATGTTCATTAGCATGAAGAAGCAAGCTACTACATGACAGGATAGGCTTGGCCAATATCACCATCCGGGTGGGTGTTACTGTCACTTTGTTTTGGTGACTAATAGATAAGGCAACACTTGTTCCAAACAAGGTCTTTCTTCGTGTACATAGATCTGATCTGGGGAATCTGATCTGGGGAATCTGATCTGGGGAAATTGAATAGATCTGATCTGGGGAAATTGAATTGAGATAGACATAGCTCATGTCTATCTCTCTCTGAGACAGCCCTACGGGCAGATGTTATAATAATGTCTATCTCTCTCTGGAGACAGCCGTTTGGTTAGAGGCATCACTACAGACCCTGGTTCGATCCCGGACTGTATCACAACCTTGCTGTGATCGGGAGTCCCATAGGGCTGCGCACAATCGGCACAAAATAAGAATTTGTTCTTAACTGACTTGCCTAGTTAAATAAATGTGAAATTAAATTAAATTTTAAAATGTAAAAATGGGCAGACGTTATAATCATGTCATTCTCTCTCTGGAGACAATTGCATGGGATTCCCTATCACGGCCGGTTGTAATACAGCCCGGGATCGAACCTGGGTCTGTAGTGACGCCTCTAGCACTGCGATGCAGTGCTTTACATGTCTGCGTGCACTATCACACGCATGTTGATTCTGTCCCCCCACACCGTACGCGATCAGGACATGCAGGTTGAAATATCAAAAACAAACTCTGAACCAACTATATTAATTTGGAAACAGGTCGATAAGCAAACATTTTTGACAATTTAGCTAGCTAGCTTGCTGTTGCTAGCTAATTTGTCCTGGGATATAAATATTGGGTTGTTATTTTACCTGAAATGCACAAGGTCCTCTACTCCAACAATTAATCCACAGATAAAAGGGTAAAAGTTTGTTTTCTAGTAATCTCTCCTCCTTCACGCTTCTTCTTCTTCTTTGGACTTTATATGGTGGTTGGAAATATTACCATTACCACTACTGACTGGACTGGAGTGTGGACCTCAGTTCATCTTCAATCACCCACGTGGTTATGTGCTCCTAAACCAATCAGGGGATGGCACGTGGGTATATGCTCCTAAAAACCAATGAGGAGATGGGAGAGGCAAGACTTGAAATGCATTGAGCTTCACAAATAGAACCAAATTCTATTTTAGCGCTTGGCCACGCAGACAGTCGTTGACAAGCACGTTGCAGTGTGGGTGCAATAATTGAATAACATGTATGTGTATATTTCTTTTGCAATGCTCGCGCACCCAACGCCTACGGTGTGGTCAGCATGTCAGACCGCTGCGCCACTCGGGAGGCCCAAAATTACAGTTTTTAATGTCTCATTGGAAGGATAGTCTCTAACAAAGCTCATCCAGTTTATTCTCCAGTGAACATAGGACAGTCTCTGATGGCACTCATCCAGTTTATTATCCAGTGACTGATAGGATAGTCTCTGACGGAGCTCATCCAGTTTATTCTCCAGTAATTGCACATTGGCCAATAAGACGGATGGTAGAGACTACCCACTCACCAACAACTTCTCACAAGGTATCCCGATCGCCACCCCATGTACCTCTGCCTTTTCTTCATGCGAATTACGGGGATTTGGGCCTGGTCTCGGAGAAACATTATATCGTTCGCGTCGGCCTCATTAAAGAAAAAAATCTTCTTCCAGTTCAAGTAATCGCCACTGTGAAATCCAGAAGCTCTTTCGGTCATAAGAAACAGTATCAGCAAAAAAATAAGTTACAAGCAATGCGAAAAAAAATAGCAGAGTTGGTTAGGATCCTGTAAAACGACATCTTGCGCCTTTTCCCTCCGGACAGTTGAGCTATGGCCAGTGTAATGCCTGTCTATTGAGCTATGGCCAGACTAAAGCCTGTCTGTTGAGCTATGGCCAGACTAAAGCCTGTCTGTTGAGCTATGGCCAGACTAAAGCATGTGTGTTGAGCTATGGCCAGACTAAAGCATGTCTGTTGAGCTATGGCCAGACTAAAGCCTGTCTGATGAGCTATGGCCAGTGTAAAGCCTGTTGAGCTATGGCCAGACTAAAGCCTGTCTGTTGAGCTATGGCCAGACTAAAGCATGTCTGTTGAGCTATGGCCAGACTAAAGCATGTCTGTTGAGCTATGGCCAGTGTAAAGCCTGTTGAGCTATGGCCAGACTAAAGCCTGTCTGATGAGCTATGGCCAGACTAAAGCCTGTCTGATGAGCTATGGCCAGTGTAAAGCCTGTTGAGCTATGGCCAGACTAAAGCCTGTCTGATGAGCTATGGCCAGTGTAAAGCCTGTTGAGCTATGGCCAGACTAAAGCCTGTCTGATGAGCTATGGCCAGACTAAAGCCTGTCTGATGAGCTATGGCCAGTGTAAAGCCTGTTGAGCTATGGCCAGACTAAAGCCTGTCTGTTGAGCTATGGCCAGTGTAAAGCCTGTTGAGCTATGGCCAGACTAAAGCCTGTCTGTTGAGCTATGGCCAGACTAAAGCCTGTCTATTGAGCTATGGCCAGACTAAATCCTGTCTGTGGATCTATGGCCAGTGTAAAGCCTGTCTATTGAGCTATGGCTAGACTAAATCCTGTCTGTGGATCTATGGCCAGTGTAAAGCATGTCTGTGGATCTATGGCCAGTGTAAAGCCTGTCTATTGAGCTATGGCCAGACTAAATCCTGTCTGTGGATCTATGGCCAGTGTAAAGCATGTCTGTGGATCTATGGCCAGTGTAATGACTGTCTATTGAGCTATGGCCAGACTAAATCCTGTCTGTGGATCTATGGCCAGTGTAAAGCCTGTCTGTGGATCTATGGCCAGTGTTATGACTGTCTATTGAGCTATGGCCAGTGTAATGCCTCTCGACTTATCTGTCTTCCCCACATTTCCTTCTGGTGAGTAATACTGACTAGTGCATTTTGGGAAGTGTAATTTGTGACAGAGCTGTGTGTGTGTGAGAGAATAAACACACGCTTTTGTTGGTGTGTGTGTGTTTGTGGATGTGTGTGTGTCTGTGTGTGTGTGTGTTTGTGGATGTGTGTGTGTTTGATGTGTGTGTGTGTGTCTGTGTGTGTGTGTGTGTGTTTGTTGGTGTGTGTGTATGTGTTTGTTGGTGTGTGTGTGTGTGTTTGTGGATGTGTGTGTGTTTGTGGAGTGTGTGTGTGTGTGTGTGTTTGTGTGTGTGTTTGTGTGTGTGTGTGTGTGTTTGTGGATGTGTGTTTGTGTTTGTTGGTGTGTGTGTGTGTTTGTGTGTGTTTGTGGGTGTGTGTGTGTGTGTGTGTGTATATGTGTGTCTTTGGCGTGTGTGTGCTTGTCCATGTGTATGTATATGTCTGTGTAAGTATGGTATGTGTTTTCTGGGCTCTGAGTGGAGCAGACAGCTTGTTACTCAGATATGTGAGGCTGAATGCCTAGGCTGTAGGGCTGCTGCTGCTGGGGAGAGAGAGAGGAGGTGAGGAGGGGAAGAGCGAGGGGGGAGAGGAAAATGAAGATGAGAGGAGAGGAAAAAATAGTAGGGGAGGGGAAGAGAGAGTGGAGAGGAGGGATATATAAGTGGGGAGGAGAGGTGGGTAGAGGAGAGAGAGGGGTGAGGAGAAAGAGGAGGGAGAGGAGAGGGGAGAGGAGGAAGAGGAGGGAAAGGAGAGGAGAGGAGAGGAGAGGAGAGGAGAGGAGAGGAGAGGAGAGGAGAGGAGAGGAGAGGAGAGGAGGAAGAGGAGGGAGAGGAGGGAGAGGAGAGAGGAGAGAGAGGAAGGAAAGAAGAGGAGGGGAGTGGAGAGGAGAGAAGAGGAAGGAGAGGAGGGAGAGGAGGGAGAGAAGGGAAGAGAAATGGGGCTCCCTAGTGGGGGAGAAAGGGGGGAGATGAGGGAGATGGCTGGGTGCACAGGGACAGAGTGATGAATGGAGCAGGAATGCAGCAAGAACCCATAAATCAATATCTCCTCTCCTCATCCCTCCTTTCTTTATTCCCAGTGAATACGCTATCTTATACACATCTCCTCACTCTTTCTGATGGTAAAGGCTATTGAGGAAGGAAACCTTCTAACCTTACACACATAGCACAAATACAGATACAGGATCTTCATTTGAGGCAGTTTTCTACAGGAAAAGGGAATGTTTATGCGGATTGTAATTAATGGACAATTTCGTAAGGCAAAATCAAGCCTGGGTTTTCAAAGTGGAAGGTTTGCTGAGGTTAGCCTAATTTTGTTAGCTAATCACCACCACCATACATAGCGATACTTTACCTAGGCAAGTAAGCTAAGAACATTTACATTTTTTTTTTTACATTTTAGTAATTTTGCAGACGCTCTTATCCAGAGCGACTTACAGTAGTGAATGCATACATTTCATACATTTTTTTTTTTTTTTCTCCGTACAGGTCCCCCATGGGAATCGAACCCATAACCCTGGCGTTGCAAACACCATGCTCTACCAACTGAGCCACACGGGACCACATTCTTATTTTCAATGGCAGCCTAGGAACAGTGAGGAACAGTAACTGCCTTGCTCAGAACGACAGATTTTTACCTTGTCAGCTCAGGGATTCAATCTTGCAACCTTTCGGTTACAAGTCCAACGCTCTAACCACTAGTCTACCTGCTGCTCCAACAGCTATCGTCATCGGGTGGTGGTTAGCCATGTAGCTAGCTAGCTGTAAGGATAGCTTGCTAACATTAGCATGCTAGACAACTAGGGTAACGCTATTGACCATAAGCCATCCATAGCAGAAATGTTGATAATTCTGAGCTAGCTAGTTATCTTTCCTCTACAATATTTCCTCAAATTTGAGGCAGATTTTTTGTAGCCTGCCACCTCTGCCATCCTGAGAAAGCAAAGCTTGCATTGCATCAACTCCCCTTGAAAGAGAACTAGTCACAGACTTTTCCGGCTCAAGTTTTTTCCCCGAGACACCGCTTGGATAAGCACATTTTCTCTCTTTCATAATTCGGCCCGAACTAAACAGTTATTTTTGCCTTTTTTAAAATCTTCCGACCATCATCGTTCAGTTTGTGTGCACAGCTTGATTTGATTGGCCTGTATTGGCACGATCAAAATCAAAATCAAATTTTGATTTCATTGGTCACTGACTGAACTGCTTTTTTATGGCTCTGAAGGGGAAAACTTTCCCTCATGAGCTACTATTATGGAATGGATGGTTTTAATAAGGTAGCGAAGTACAGTACTTCATTCAAAACATACTTTGTAAAAGTAAAATTTGTGACTTTGAAAAATACTGAAGAAAGTACAAGTACTCGGAAAAGCTACTCAATCAGCCTACAGTAATGAGAATATTTGTAATTGGTTACTTCCACCCCTGGTTAAAACCCCCTAGAGTCGACGTCCACACCCCCACCGAAATAGCATGATAAAAAAAATCCCCATCAAAATCCGTCTTTATTCTCTTATATCTGCTATCATGCTAGTAGATAACGCAATGACTGGAAGTTTATGGGTAACATTAGTTAGCATTGGCTGACCAAACTACCTTTAACTTCCTTCATACTGGACACAGAGACATAAAAATGTTATCCACAAGTTAATCTGACTGTAGATAAAGGGCCTCATTGCCAAAATCTAGGATCCCTTTAAGCTAGAGATATGTTGTTTTTTTGGAGTGGGCTGCTTCATCCACCATTGGCCACCTTACGCATTTGCGGTGGAAGAGGTGGCCACGCGAATGGTTTGGCCCAAACACTAATATGACCTGTCAATGGAAAGATGATGCTCTTACGAACACCTACATGTTTTTCTCTAGGAAGCCTCACAAGACTCATCTTAAACCATTGTTCCACTGAACTAGGCATCCCGTAGCATTGCTCCATTGGCAATGAATGACTTCATCCAGAACGCAATGAGTTTGATGCATCTGGTGGAAATTATTCTATCAACAATTTCCACTGCAATTTGTGCTGTAATTAATTTTAACTACACGAAAGTGTATGTCAACAGTTATAACATTTTACAGCTGTCGTAAAAAAAAAAGAAAATGATGTCATACAATATATCTTTACACGCAGTAAAACTGTGGATGGAAACATGTTTTGATTGAGGGATGGGGAGCGGTCTTCTCTAAATGGATTGGTCTAGCTTCATGAATGATTTAGCTAATGGTTGGAAGCTCATTTCTTACCCACTGTTTTTGTCTCTCTGGAGCACAGAGTTGAAAGCATTAATCCCATCCCTGCTATGAAGACTACACCGCAGTGGCATATTGGCTTTGAGATGGACTTGGACTGTCTGCTTCTCCTCTATTCAATGGGCTATCTTTATTCCAGACACATGCTCCTCTATTCAATGGGCTATCTTTATTCCAGACTCCTGTTCCTCTATTCAATGGGCTTGTAACGATGTACGCTGAGTCGGAAAGCAAGTTCAGCCAGTGAATACATTAATAAATAAATGAACAAAACACAAACAGCGCACCGACATGAAACAGATACAGGAACAATGACGACTGGGGAAGAAACCAAAGGGAGTGACATATAAAGGGCAGGTAATCAAGGAGGTGATGGAGTCCAGGTGAGTGTCATTATGCGCGTAACGATGGTGACAGGTGTGCACCATAACGAGCAGCCTGGTGACCTAGAGGCCGGAGATGGAGTAAACGTGACAGGGCTATCTATATTCCATACACCTGCACCTCTATACAATGGACTATCTTTATTCCACACACCTGCTCCTCTATTCAATGGGCTATCTATATTCCAGACACCTGCACCTCTATTTAATGGGCTATCTTTATTCACCTGGCATTCCTTGTTGTCTACTGCACAGAACCCTATGGAATCATTGCTCCTAGCAATCCAATGTAGAATGGTGTTTGGAAAGCATTAATCCTCCTACAAAGTCTGCTCTACAGAAATAGAAATCAAAACTGGATGGTGCTCAGATATAGATGGGTGAGGTTGAGTGGAGCTGAAGGGTGGGACAAAAGCAACCAAAAAACAAGATATCTAATGTAAAATATACTGTGTATGTGAAATGTATGTAGGTTCAGCAGAGCACAGTCAAACGTTTGGACACACCTACTCATTCAAGGGATTTTCTTTATTTATACTATTTTCTACATTGTAGAATAATAGTGAAGACATCAAAACTATGAAATAACACATTTGGAATCATGTAGTAACCCAAAAAAGTGTTACTGTGTTTGAGCCAATCAGTTGAAAAGTGAGAAGTTAGGGTTGGTATACAGAAGACAGCCCTATTTGGAAAAAGACCAAGTCCATATTATGGCAAGAACAACTCAAATAAGCAAAGAGAAATGACAGTCCATCATTACTTTAAGACATGAAGGACAGTCAATACGGAACATTTCAAGAACTTTGAAAGTTTCTTCAAGTGAAGTCGCAAAAACCATCAAGCACTATCATGAAACTAGCTCTCATGAGGACCGCCACAGGAAAGGAAGACCCAGAGTTTCCTCTGCTGCAGAGGATAAGTTCATTAGAGTTACCAGCCTCAGGAACTGCAGCCCAAATAAATGCTTCACAGAGTTCAATTAACAGACACATCTCAACATCAACTGTTCAGAGGAGACTGTGTGAATCAGGCCTTCATGGTCAAATTGCTGCAAAGAAACCACTACTAAAGGACACCAATAAGAAGAAGAGACTTGCTTGGGCCAAGAAACACGAGTAATGGACATTAGACTGGTGGAAATCTGTCCTTTGGTCTGATGAGTCCACATTTGAGATATTTGTTTTGTTGAGTGCAATTTTGAGATTTTTTGGTTCCAACCACCTTTGTGAGATGCAGAGTAGTTGAACGAATGATCTCCGCATATGTGGTTCCCACCGTGAAGCATGGAGGAGGAGGTGTGAAAATGTGTGGGTGCTTTGCTGGTGACACTGTCAGTGATTTATTTTGAATTCAAGGAACACTTAACCAGCATGGCTACCACAGCATTCTGCAGCAATACGCCATATCTTTTGGTTGCGCTTAGTGGGACTATCATTTGTTTTTCAACAGGACAATGACTCAAAACACACCTCCAGGCTGTGCAAGGGATATTTGACCAAGAAGGAGAGTGATGGAGTGCTGCATCAGATGACCTGGCCTCCACAATCACCCGACCTCAACCTAATTGATATGGTTTGGGATGAGTTGGACCGCAGAGTGAAGGAAAAGCAGCCAACAAGTGCTCAGCATATGTGGGAACTTCTTCAAGACTGTTGGAAAAGCCTTCCTCAAGTAGCTGGTTGAGAGAATGCCTAGAGTGTGCAAAGCTGTCATCAAGGCAAAGGGTGGCTTCTTTGAAGAATCTAAAATCTAAAATATATTTTGATTTGTTTAACGTTCTTTTGGTTACTACATGATTCCATATGTGTTATTTCATAGTTTTGATGTCTTCACTAGTATTATACATTGTAGAAAATAGTAAAAATAAAGTAAATTCCTTTTGATGGGTACTGTATGCATTACTGTCTATTATTATATCTACAGTACATATCTGTATTATTATATCTACAGTACATATCTGTATTTATTATATCTACACTACATATCTGTATTTATGATATCTACACTACATATCTGTATTACTGTTTTCTATTATATCTACACTACATATAGTTGAAGTCAGAAGTTTACATACACCTTAGCCAAATACACTTAAACTCAGTTTTTCACAATTCCTGACATTTAATCCTAGTAAAAACCCCGTTTTAGGTCAGTTAGGATTACCACTTTATTTTAAGAATGTGAAATGTCAGTATAATTGTAGAGAGAATGATTTATTCAAGCTTTTATTTCTTTCATCACATTCCCAGTGGGTAAGAAGTTTAAATTGTTTAACTTGGGTCAAACGTTTCAGGTAGCCTTCCACAAGCTTCCCACAATAAGTTGGGTGAATTTTGGCCCATTCCTCCTGACAGAGCTGGTGTAACTGAGTCAGGTTTGTAGGCCTCCTTGCTCGCACACACTTTTTCAGTTCTGCCGACAAATTTTCTATATGATTGAGGTCAGGGCTTTGTGTTGGCTCTAACTACACTACAAAGCTGTATGACTGTCTTCTATTATATCTACACTAAATATCTGTATTAATGTCTTTATTAAATGATATCAACGCTACATTTAAAAAAAATATATATTTCACCTTTATTTAACCAGGTAGGCTAGTTGAGAACAAGTTCTCATTTACAACTGTGACCTGGCCAAGATAAAGCAAAGCAGTTTGACACATACAACAACACAGAGTTACACATGGAGTTAAACAAACATACAGTCAATAATACAGTACAAAAATAAGTCTATATAGAAAGTGAGCAAGTGAGGTGCGATAAGGGAGGTAAAGGCAAAAAAAGGCCATGGTGGCAAAGTAAATACAATATAGCAAGTAAAACACTGGAATGGTAGATTTGATGCTGGACGGGCGGGCAGGTGCGGGCAGGTGCGGGCAGCGATCGATTGAAGAGCATGCATTTAGTTTTACTTGTATTTAAGAGCAGTTGGAGGCCACGGAAGGAGAGTTGTATGGCATTGAAGCTCGTCTGGAGGGTTGTTAACACAGTGTCCAAAGAAGGGCCAGAAGCATACAGAATGGCGTCGTCTGCGTAGAGGTGGATCAGAGACTCACCAGCAGCAAGAGCGACATCATTGATGTATACAGAGAAGAGAGTTGGCCCAAGAATTGAACCCTGTGGCACCCCCATAGAGACTGCCAGAGGTCCGGACAACAGGCCGTCCGATTTGACACACTGAACTCTGTCAGAGAAGTAGTTGGTGAAGCAGACGAGGCAATCATTTGAGAAACCAAGGCTATTAAGTCTACATATCTGAATGACTGTCTCATTATATTATATCTACACTACACATCTGTTTTATTGTCTTCTATTTTATCCTCACTACATCTCTGTATTACTGTCTACCATTATATCTACACACAATATTTGTATTACTGTCTTTTACTATATCTACACTACATATATGCAATTCTGTCTTCTGCAATATCTACAATGCATATCTGATTTACTTTCTTCTATTATGCCTACACTAAATATCTGTACTAATTTCAACTATTACATCTACACTAAATATCTGTATTACTGTCTTCTGTTATGTCTAAACTACATATCTGTATTACTGTCTTATAGTATATATTGTATACACTATGTATCTGAAAGACTGTATTTCTTATATTATATCTACACTACACATCTGTATTAATGTCTTCTAGTATATCTACACTACATATCTGTATAACTGTCTTTATTCTATTATACCAATACTTACATATCTGTATTACTGTCTGTAGTGGTCTGGGTGTAGCTGGTGCAGAGGAGTCAGGTGCAGGACAGCAGAGATGAGTAACACAAGTAACTTTACTCAAAATATTCCAATAACATGTCGTAATACCGAGCCCACAAATAACGGACCGAACATACATAAAACAATCATGCACAAAAAAACCATGGGGGAAAACAGAGGGTTAAATAATGAACATGTAATTGGGGAATTGAAACCAGGCGTGTAAAACAAAGACAAAACAAATGGAAAATTAAAAGTGGATCGGCGATGGCTAGAAGGCCGGTGACGTCGACCGCCGAACGAACAAGGAGAGGGACCGACTTCAGAGGAAGTCATGACACTGTCTTTATTCTATTATATCTACAGCACGTATCTGTTTATCTGTCTACTATTATATCTACGCTACATATATCATGTAATAACTATTTGTTTTTTATTCACCTGTCCTTATTATCTGTTCTGTCCTTAAACATCCAATACAGAATGGTGTGTGCAAACGCATCCATGTTCTGTTGCAATTGGTGGAACTGAACTGTAGCGTGTAGCATAATTAGTGAAGCTTGGCCTATCCGCAGTTTAGCTTGGTCTAACCACAGTGTAGCATGGCCTATCCACAGTGTAGCTTGGCCTATCCATAGTGTAGCTTGGTCTATCCACAGTGTAGCTTGGTCTATCCACAGTGTAGCTTGGCCTATCCACAGTGTAGCTTGGTCTATCCACAGTGTAGCTTGGTCTATCCACAGTGTAGCTTGGCCTATCCACAGTGTAGCTTGGTCTAACCACAGTGTAGCTTGGTCTAACCACAGTGCAGCTTGGCCTATCCACAGTGTAGCTTGGCCTATCCGCAGTGTAGCTTGGTCTATCCGCAGTGTAGCTTGGTCTATCCACAGTGTAGCTTGGTCTAACCGCAGTGTAGCTTGGTCTAACCGCAGTGTAGCTTGGTCTATCCGCAGTGTAGCTTGGTCTATCCACAGTGTAGCTTGGTCTAACCACAGTGTAGCTTGGTCTATCCGCAGTGTAGCTTGGCCTATCCACAGTGTAGCTTGGCCTATCCACAGTGTAGCTTGGTCTAACCACAGTGTAGCTTGGTCTATCCGCAGTGTAGCTTGGCCTATCCACAGTGTAGCTTGGCCTATCCACAGTGTAGCTTGGCCTATCCACAGTGTAGCTTGGCCTATCCACAGTGTAGCTTGGCCTATCCACAGTGTAGCTTGGTCTATCCACAGTGTAGCTTGGCCTATCCACAGTGTAGCTTGGCCTATCCACAGTGTAGCTTGGTCTAACCGCAGTGTAGCTTGGTCTATCCACAGTGTAGCTTGGTCTATCCGCAGTGTAGCTTGGTCTATCCGCAGTGTAGCTTGGTCTATCCGCAGTGTAGCTTGGCCTATCCACAGTGTAGCTTTGTCTATCCACAGTGTAGCTTGGTCTATCCACAGTGTAGCTTGGTCTATCCACAGTGTAGCTTGGTCTATCCACAGTGTAGCTTGGTCTATCCGCAGTGTAGCTTGGGCTATCCACAGTGTAGCTTGGTCTATCCGCAGTGTAGCTTGGCCTATCCGCAGTGTAGCTTGGTCTAACCGCAGTGTAGCTTGGTCTATCCACAGTGTAGCTTGGTCTATCCACAGTGTAGCTTGGTCTATCCACAGTGTAGCTTGGTCTAACCACAGTGTTCGACTTATAAGGGTCCCTTCTGTCCTCAAGAGTTTATCACAATCAATAGTGTCAGTGGCTTAAGCACCGTGACATGGATGTCATCATGAAGCTCTTAATTACTGGTTTGAATCCCAGAGCTGACAAGGTGAAAAATATTTCACTCTGCCCTTGAACAAAGCACTTAACTTCATGTTGGGGCTGGACAATGGTGACCCTGGCAGTGACATCCACTCCCTGTTGCTGTGTCAAGGGGAGTTGAGTCATGCATGAAACACATTTCCATTACAAACATGTACAAGTGTTTAACAGGAGAAATATGAGCATCCCGTAGTGTTATTACAAGCAGAGACTGCTGGACTTCAGACAAAACCTTACCTGGATAGCTGGGTACAGTTTACCAAAATGTCCAGGTTTTCCAGAAGGAGACTGTTGGATTTCAACATAACCTGGAGAGCTGGGTTTAGTTTAGTTCATTGGAATTTCACATGACTAGTCTGGGTAAATCTGACTGAATGCTCTGCTCATTGTCGGAGAAGACGTTCCACTGCCTTGTCAGTCTGAACTGTAAGTGAGGCCGTTCATCAAAGCTGTGAAACACAACACATGAAGTGTTGTGCCTGCAGTGGACGGCAGCTCCTCTCCTCCGTAACGTGGCAACCCGCTCCCATCAGGGGGGGGGGGGGGTTATCTGAGCGCCAGTGGTGTTTAGTGTTGAGGGAATAAGGTGCTAAATACAGAGAGTGTGTCACAAATGGCACCCCTGTTCACTATGCAGTGCACTACTTATAGCCAGGGCCTTGTTGAAAAGTAGGGAACAGGGTGCCATTCGATAAGCAGGCATAGACTCAGAAAACACAGAATACACATCCTATGTCCTGCTCCACAAATAATCTGTCTCCACTGTCCCCGAGGAGCAGTGTTTACTATGCCCGCTGGGGAAAAACGAATTGGGTATTTTTGTGCACAACTCCCGTTGGACAACCAGCCACAGACAGCCACACACCGTAGCAACAACCAGCCACGGACAGCCACACCGTAGCAACAACCAGCCACGGACAGCCACACCGTAGCAACAACCAGCCACGGACAGCCACACCGTAGCAACAACCAGCCACGGACAGCCACACCGTAGCAACAACCAGCCACGGACAGCCACACCGTAGCAACAACCAGCCACGGACAGCCACACACCGTAGCAACAACCAGCCACGGACAGCCACACCGTAGCAACAACCAGCCACGGACAGCCACACCGTAGCAACAACCAGCCACAGACAGCCACACACCGTAGCAACAACCAGCCACGGACAGCCACACCGTAGCAACAACCAGCCACGGACAGCCACACCGTAGCAACAACCAGCCACGGACAGCCACACCGTAGCAACAACCAGCCACACCGTAGCAACAACCAGCCACAGACAGCCACACCGTAGCAACAACCAGCCACACCATAGCAACAACCAGCCACAGACAGCAACACCGTAGCAACAGCCAGCCACAGACAGCCACACCGTAGCAACAACCAGCCACACCGTAGCAACAACCAGCCACAGACAGCCAAACCGTAGCAACAACCAGCCACACCGTAGCAACAACCAGCCACAGACAGCCACACCGTAGCAACAACCAGCCACAGACAGCCACACCGTAGCAACAACCAGCCACAGACAACCACACCGTAGCAACAGCCAGCCACAGACAGCCACACCGTAGCAACAGCCAGCCACAGACAGCCACACCGTAGCAACAACCAGCCACAGACAGCCACACCGTAGCAACAGCCAGCCACACCGTAGCAACAACCAGCCACAGACAGCCACACCGTAGCAACAGCCAGCCACAGACAGCCACACCGTAGCAACAACCAGCCACAAACAGCCACACCGTAGCAACAACCAGCCACAGACAGCCACACCGTAGCAACAACCAGCCACACCGTAGCAACAACCAGCCACAGACAGCCACACCGTAGCAACAACCAGCCACACCGTAGCAACAACCAGCCACAGACAGCCACACCGTAGCAACAACCAGCCACGGACAGCCACACCATAGCAACAACCAGCCACACCGTAGAAACACGTTCAAGGAAATGAAACAGGTTGAGAAACCAGTAAAAGGTCTTAGTGCCACAGAGGACCACACCATCTTACGGAGGACCACACCGTCTTACTGCCACAGAGGACCACACCATCTTACGGAGGACCACACCGTCTTACGGAGGACCACACCGTCTTACGGAGGACCACACCGTCTTACAGCCACAGAGGACTACACCGTCTTACAGAGCACCACACCGTCTTACAGCCACAGAGGACCACACCGTCTTAAAGCCACAGAGGACCACACCGTCTTACAGCCACAGAGGACCACACCGTCTTACAGCCACAGAGGACCACACCGTCTTAAAGCCACAGAGGACCACACCGTCTTACAGCCACAGAGGACCACACCGTCTTACAGCCACAGAGGACCACACCGTCTTACGGAGGACCAAACCGTCTTACAGCCACAGAGGACCACACCGTCTTACACCCACAGAGGACCACACCGTCTTTCAGAGGACCACACCGTCTTACAGCCACAGAGGACCACACCGTCTTACAGAGGACCACACCGTCTTACAGCCACAGAGCACCACACCGTCTTACAGCCACAGAGGACCACACCGTCTTACAGCCACAGAGGACCACACCGTCTTACAGAGGACCACACCGTCTTTCAGCCACAGAGGACCACACCGTCATACAGAGGACCACACCGTCTTACAGCCACAGAGGACTACACCGTCTTACAGAGGACCACACCATCTTACAACCGCAGAGGACCACACCGTCTTTCAGCCACAGAGGACCACACCGTCTTACAGAGGACCACACCGTCTTACAACCGCAGAGCACCACACCGTCTTACCGCCACAGAGGACCACACCGTCTTTCAGAGGACCACACCGTCTTACAGCCACAGAGGACCACACCGTCTTACAGAGGACTACACCATCTTAAAGCCACAGAGGACCACACCGTCTTACCGCCACAGAGGACCACACCGTCTTACGGAGGACCACACCGTTTTACCGCCACAGAGGACCACACCGTCTTATAGCCACAGAGGACCACACCGTCTTATAGAGGACCACACCGTTTACGGAGGACTACACTGTCTTATAGCCACAGAGGACCACACCGTCTTACACCCACAGAGGACCACACCGTCTTACGGAGGACTACACTGTCTTACGGAGGACCACACCGTCTTACCGCCACAGAGGACCACACCGTCTTATGGAGGACTACACCGTCTTATAGCCACAGAGGACCACACCGTCTTACAGCCACAGAGGACCACCCCGTCTTATGGAGGACCACACCGTCTTACAGAGGACCACACCGTCTTACGGAGGACCACACCGTCTTACAGCCACAGAGGACCACCCCGTCTTACGGAGGACCACACCGTCTTACAGCCACAGAGGACCACACCGTCTTACAGAGGACCACACCGTTTTACCGCCACAGAGGACCACACCATCTTATAGCCACAGAGGACCACACTGTCTTACGGAGGACTACACTGTCTTATAGCCACAGAGGACCACACCGTCTTTCAGAGGACTACACCGTCTTACAGAGGATCACACCGTCTTACAGCCACAGAGGACCACACCGTCTTTCAGCCACAGAGGACCACACCGTCTTACAGAGGACCACACCGTCTTACAACCGCAGAGCACCACACCGTCTTACCGCCACAGAGGACCACACCATCTTTCAGAGGACCACACCGTCTTACAGCCACAGAGGACCACACCGTCTTACAGAGGACTACACCATCTTAAAGCCACAGAGGACCACACCGTCTTACCGCCACAGAGGACCACACCATCTTACAGCCACAGAGGACCACACCGTCTTACGGAGGACCACACCGTTTTACCGCCACAGAGGACCACACCGTCTTATGGAGGACCACACCGTTTACGGAGGACTACACTGTCTTATAGCCACAGAGGACCACACCGTCTTACAGCCACAGAGGACCACACCGTCTTACAGAGGACCACACCATCTTACAGCCACAGAGGACCACACCGTCTTACGGAGGACTACACTGTCTTACGGAGGACCACACCGTCTTACCGCCACAGAGGACCACACCGTCTTATGGAGGACTACACCGTCTTACAGCCACAGAGGACCACACCGTCTTACAGCCACAGAGGACCACACAGAGAAAGAGACAGAGGCTGAGCAGGAGGATTCTGATGATCAGTGTACTGTTGAGTTGACGGAAGATGGTCGCAGTGAAGCAAATATCACTATAGTTATGCACAGTGGTGATGTGATTTAAAGCTGGGGAAAGTGTGTTATCATGGCCAGGATCATCATGGGGCCTGGAGGGAAGTGTGTTATCATGGCCAGGATCATCATGGGGCCTGGAGGGAAGTGTGTTATCATGGCCAGGATCATCATGGGGCCTGGAGGGAAGTGTGTTATCATGGCCAGGATCCTCATGGGGCCTAGAGGAAAGAGTGTTATCATGGCCAGGATCCTCATGGGGCCTGGTAGGAAGAGTGTTATCATGGCCAGGATCCTCATGGGGCCTGGAAGGAAGAGTGTTATCATGGCCAGGATCATCATGGGGCCTGGAGGGAAGTGTGTTATCATGGCCAGGATCCTCATGGGGCCTAGAGGAAAGAGTGTTATCATGGCCAGGATCCTCATGGGGCCTGGAAGGAAGAGTGTTATCATGGCCAGGATCATCATGGGGCCTGGAGGGAAGTGTGTTATCATGGCCAGGATCATCATGGGGCCTGGTAGGAAGAGTGTTATCATGGCCAGGATCCTCATGGGGCCTGGAAGGAAAGAGTGTTATTATGGCCAGGATCCTCATGGGGCCTGGAGGGAAGTGTGTTATGATGGCCAGGATCCTCATGGATGTTGGATGCAGTCTATCACAGTACCATCTATTTTGTCTCCAAAGCCCCATATACTACCCACCCCTGCGACCTGTATGCTCTTGTTGGCTGGCCCTCGCTTCATATTCGTCGCCAAACCCACTGGCTCCAGGTCATCTATAAGTCTTTTCTAGGTAAAGCTCCGCCTTATCTCAGCTCACTGGTCACCATAGCAGCACCCACCCGTAGCACGCGCTCCAGCAGGTATATTTCACTGGTCATCCCCCAAAGCCAATTCCTCCTTTGGCTGCCTTTCCTTCCAGTTCTCTGCTGCCAATGACTGGAACGAACTACAAAAATCACTGAAGCTGGAGACTCATATCTCCCTCACTAGCTTTAAGCACCAGCTGTCAGAGCAGCTCACAGATCATTGCATCTGCAAACAGCCCATCCAACTACCGCATCACCATATTGTTATTTATTTATTTATTTATTGCTCCTTTGCACCCCAGTATCTCTACTTGCACATTCATCTTCTACACATCTATTACTCCAGTGTGTAATTGCCAAATTGTAATTACTTCGCCACCATGGCCTATTTATTGCCTTACCTCCCTAATCTTACCTCATTTGCACACACACTGTATATAGATTTTTTTTTCCTATTGTGTTATTGACTGTACGCTTGTTTATTCCATGTGTAACTCTGTGTTGTTCTTTGTGTCGCACTGCTTTGCTTTATCTTGGCCAGGTCACAGTAGTAAATGAGAACTTGTTCTCAACTAGACTACCTGGTTAAATAAAGGTGAAATATGTATTTATTTATTTAAATTGGGCCTGGAGAGAAATGTGTTATTATGGCCAGGATCATCATGGGGCCTAGAGGGATTTGTGTTATTATGGCCAGGATCATCATGGGGCCTAGAGGGAAGTGTGTTATTATGGCCAGGATCATCATGGGGCCTAGAGGGAAGTGTGTTATTATGGCCAGTATCATCATGGGGCCTGGAGGGATTTGTGTTATTATGGCCAGTATCATCATGGGGCCTAGAGGGATTTGTGTTATTATGGCCAGGATCATCATGGGGCCTAGAGGGAAGTGTGTTATTATGGCCAGGATCATCATGGGGCCTAGAGGGAAGTGTGTTATTATGGCCAGTATCATCATGGGGCCTAGAGGGATTTGTGTTATTATGGCCAGGATCATCATGGGGCCTAGAGGGAAGTGTGTTATTATGGCCAGGATCATCATGGGGCCTAGAGGGAAGTGTGTTATTATGGCCAGGATCATCATGGGGCCTAGAGGGATTTGTGTTATTATGGCCAGGATCATCATGGGGCCTAGAGGGATTTGTGTTATTATGGCCAGGATCATCATGGGGCCTAGAGGGATTTGTGTTATTATGGCCAGGATCATCATGGGGCCTAGAGGGAAGTGTGTTATTATGGCCAGGATCCTCATGGGGCCTAGAAGGATTTGTGTTATTATGGCCAGTATCATCATGGGGCCTAGAGGGATTTGTGTTATTATGGCCAGGATCCTCATGGGGCCTAGAGGGATTTGTGTTATTATGGCCAGTATCATCATGGGGCCTAGAGGGATTTGTGTTATTATGGCCAGGATCATCATGGGGCCTAGAGGGAAGTGTGTTATTATGGCCAGGATCATCATGGGGCCTAGAGGGATTTGTGTTATTATGGCCAGGATCCTCATGGGGCCTAGAGGGATTTGTGTTATTATGGCCAGGATCCTCATGGGGCCTAGAGGGATTTGTGTTATTATGGCCAGGATCCTCATGGGGCCTAGAGGGATTTGTGTTATTATGGCCAGTATCATCATGGGGCCTAGAGGGATTTGTGTTATTATGGCCAGGATCATCATGGGGCCTAGAGGGAAGTGTGTTATTATGGCCAGGATCATCATGGGGCCTAGAGGGATTTGTGTTATTATGGCCAGGATCCTCATGGGGCCTAGAGGGATTTGTGTTATTATGGCCAGGATCCTCATGGGGCCTAGAGGGATTTGTGTTATTATGGCCAGGATCCTCATGGGGCCTAGAGGGATTTGTGTTTCTGTTGTTACCGGGCTCAGTAGTACCTCGTTATGAGACACTGCAATGATTATTTCACCTGTGGGTTTAGGCTGTGAGGTTAGGCAGTGGAGTTAGGCTGTGGGGGTAGGCTGTGGAGTTTAGGCTGTGGTGTTTAGGCTGTGGAGTTATGCTGAGGAGTTAGGCTGTGGAGTTTACCTGTGGAGTTAGGATGTGGAGTTTACCTGTGGAGTTAGGCTGTGGAGTTAACCTGTGGGGTTAGGCTGTGGAGTTATGCTGTGGAGTTATGCTGTGGAGTTAGGCTGTGGAGTTTAAATGTGGGGTTAGGCTGTGGAGTTATGCTGTGGAGTTAGGCTGTGGAGTTAGGCTGTGGAGTTATGCTGTGGAGTTATGCTGTGGAGTTAGGCTGTGGAGTTTAGGCTGTGGAGTTTAAATGTGGGGTTAGGATGTGGAGTTTAGGCTGTGGAGTTTAGCTGTGGAGTTATGCTGTGGGGTTAGGCTGTGGAGTTTAAATGTGGAGTTAGGCTGTGGAGTTTACCTGTGGAGTTAGGCTGTGGAGTTTTCCTGTGGAGTTAGGCTGTGGAGTTTAAATGTGGAGTTAGGCTGTGGAGTTTACCTGTGGAGTTAGGCTGTGGAGTTTACCTGTGGAGTTAGGCTGTGGAGTTTTCCTGTGGAGTTAGGCTGTGGAGTTTACCTGTGGAGTTAGGCTGTGGAGTTTACCTGTGGAGTTAGGCTGTGGAGTTTACCTGTGGAGTTAGGCTGTGGAGTTTTCCTGTGGAGTTAGGCTGTGGAGTTTAAATGTGGAGTTAGGCTGTGGAGTTTACCTGTGTGGTTAGGCTGTGGAGTTTAAATGTGGAGTTAGGCTGTGGAGTTTAAATGTGGAGTTAGGCTGTGGAGTTTACCTGTGGAGTTAGGCTGTGGAGTTTACCTGTGGAGTTAGGCTGTGGAGTTTTCCTGTGGAGTTAGGCTGTGGAGTTTAAATGTGGAGTTAGGCTGTGGAGTTTACCTGTGGAGTTAGGCTGTGGAGTTTTCTTGTGGAGTTAGGCTGTGGAGTTTACCTGTGGGGTTAGGCTGTGGAGTTTAGGCTGTGGAGTTTACCTGTGGGTTTAGGCTGTGGAGTTTAGGCTGTTGGGTTAGGCTGTGGGGTTAGGCTGTGGTGTTTAGGCTGTGGGGTTAGGCTGTGGAGTTTAAATCTGGAGTTAGGCTGTGGGGTTTACCTGTGGGGTTAGGCTGTGGAGTTTACCTGTGGGGTTAGGCTGTGGAGTTTACCTGTGGGGTTTACCTGTGGAGTTAGGCTGTGGAGTTTAGGCTGTGGAGTTAGGCTGTGGAGTTTACCTGTGGGGTTTACCTGTGGAGTTAGGCTGTGGAGTTTAGGCTGTGGAGTTAGGCTGTGGAGTTTACCTGTGGGGTTAGGCTGTGGGGTTTACCTGTGGAGTTAGGCTGTGGAGTTTAGGCTGTGGAGTTAGGCTGTGGAGTTTACCTGTGGGGTTAGGCTGTGGAGTTTAGGCTGTGGAGTTTAGGCTGTGGAGTTTAGGCTGTGGAGTTAGGCTGTGGGGTTTACCTGTGGAGTTTACCTGTGGGGTTAGGCTGTGGAGTTTACCTGTGGGGATTTGATGTGGAGTTTACCTGTGGGGATAGGATGTGGAGTTTACCTGTGGAGTTTACCTGTGGACTTAGGCTGTGGAGTTTACCTGTGGAGTTTGGCTGTGGAGTTTACTTGTGGAGTTTACCTGTGTGGTTTACCTGTGGGGATAGACTGTGGAGTTAGGCTGTGGAGTTTACCTGTGGGGTTAGACTGTGGGGTTAGCCTGTGGGGTTAGGCTGTGGGGTTAGGCTGTGGAGTTTAAATGTGGACTTTAAATGTGGGGTTAGGCTGTGGGGTTTAGCCTGTGGGGATTTGATGCGGAGTTTACCTGTGGGGATAGGCTGTGGAGTTTACCTGTGGGGTTACCTGTGGAGTTAGGCTGTGGAGTTTAGGCTGTGGAGTTAGGCTGTGGAGTTTACCTGTGGGGTTTACCTGTGGAGTTAGGCTGTGGAGTTTAGGCTGTGGAGTTAGGCTGTGGAGTTTACCTGTGGGGTTAGGCTGTGGGGTTTACCTGTGGAGTTAGGCTGTGGAGTTTAGGCTGTGGAGTTAGGCTGTGGAGTTTACCTGTGGGGTTAGGCTGTGGAGTTTAGGCTGTGGAGTTTAGGCTGTGGAGTTTAGGCTGTGGAGTTAGGCTGTGGGGTTTACCTGTGGAGTTTACCTGTGGGGTTAGGCTGTGGAGTTTACCTGTGGGGATTTGATGTGGAGTTTACCTGTGGGGATAGGATGTGGAGTTTACCTGTGGAGTTTACCTGTGGACTTAGGCTGTGGAGTTTACCTGTGGAGTTTGGCTGTGGAGTTTACTTGTGGAGTTTACCTGTGTGGTTTACCTGTGGGGATAGACTGTGGAGTTAGGCTGTGGAGTTTACCTGTGGGGTTAGACTGTGGGGTTAGCCTGTGGGGTTAGGCTGTGGGGTTAGGCTGTGGAGTTTAAATGTGGACTTTAAATGTGGGGTTAGGCTGTGGGGTTTAGCCTGTGGGGATTTGATGCGGAGTTTACCTGTGGGGATAGGATGTGGAGTTTACCTGTGGAGTTAGGCTGTGGAGTTTACCTGTGGAGTTTGGCTGTGGAGTTTACTTGTGGAGTTTACCTGTGTGGTTTACCTGTGGGGATAGACTGTGGAGTTTACCTGTGGGGATAGGCTGTGGAGTTTACCTGTGGGGTTAGGCGGTGGATTTTACCTGTGGGGTTTGGCGGTGGAGTTTACCTGTGGAGTTTACCTGTGGAGTTAGGCTGTGGAGTTTACCTGTGGGGTTAGACTGTTGGGTTAGACTGTGGGGTTAGACTGTGGGGTTAGGCTGTGGGGTTAGGCTGTGGAGTTTAAATGTGGAGTTTAAATGTGGGGTTAGGCTGTGGGGTTTAGCCTGTGGGGATTTGATGTGGAGTTTACCTGTGGGGATAGGATGTGGAGTTTACCTGTGGAGTTTACCTGTGGACTTAGGCTGTGGAGTTTACCTGTGGAGTTTGGCTGTGGAGTTTACTTGTGGAGTTTACCTGTGTGGTTTACCTGTGGGGATAGACTGTGGAGTTAGGCTGTGGAGTTTACCTGTGGGGTTAGACTGTGGGGTTAGCCTGTGAGGTTAGGCTGTGGGGTTAGGCTGTGGAGTTTAAATGTGGACTTTAAATGTGGGGTTAGGCTGTGGGGTTTAGCCTGTGGGGATTTGATGCGGAGTTTACCTGTGGGGATAGGATGTGGAGTTTACCTGTGGAGTTAGGCTGTGGAGTTTACCTGTGGAGTTTGGCTGTGGAGTTTACTTGTGGAGTTTACCTGTGTGGTTTACCTGTGGGGATAGACTGTGGAGTTTACCTGTGGGGATAGGCTGTGGAGTTTACCTGTGGGGTTAGGCGGTGGATTTTACCTGTGGGGTTTGGCGGTGGAGTTTACCTGTGGAGTTTACCTGTGGAGTTAGGCTGTGGAGTTTACCTGTGGGGTTAGGACTGTTGGGTTAGACTGTGGGGTTAGACTGTGGGGTTAGGCTGTGGGGTTAGGCTGTGGAGTTTAAATGTGGAGTTTAAATGTGGGGTTAGGCTGTGGGGTTTAGCCTGTGGGGATTTGATGTGGAGTTTACCTGTGGGGATAGGATGTGGAGTTTACCTGTGGAGTTTACCTGTGGACTTAGGCTGTGGAGTTTACCTGTGGAGTTTGGCTGTGGAGTTTACTTGTGGAGTTTACCTGTGTGGTTTACCTGTGGGGATAGACTGTGGAGTTTACCTGTGGGGTTAGGCGGTGGATTTTACCTGTGGGGTTTGGCGGTGGAGTTTACCTGTGGGGTTAGGCTGTGGAGTTTACTTGTGGAGTTAGGCTGTGGAGTTGACTTGTGGAGTTTACCTGTGGGGTTTACCTGTGGGGATAGACTGTGGAGTTTACCTGTGGGGATAGGCTGTGGAGTTTACTTGTGGAGTTTACCTGTGGGATTAGGCTGTGGAGTTTCATTGTGGAGTTAGGCTCTGGGGATAGGCTGTGGAGCGAGCAGTCGCACCACGCTTCGCTCCACAGGTAATATTACACTTCACTACATTACAACGGCTTGATTTGTTTGATCTGAGCAATTCTTCTTAGCTAGCCACATAGCCGTCTTTGTATCAAAGATAATTGTGTAGTTTAGAGTAATTGAGTAATTATCGAGGCTAGCTATCTTCGTCCTCCTAACGTAGTCAACACTGCTAGCTGCTAGCTAGCTAGTCATCACTGCTAGCTAGCCAACTTCTACCGACTAGCAGCACTGCAGAAACTACTACATTACAACGTAACGACTTGATTAGTGTGGTGTTAGTGTTAGTTAGCCAGCTACATAGTTGTCTTTGCTGTCTCTGTATCTAAGATAATTGTGTAGTTTGAGTTTGAGTATTATCGAGGTGAGCTAGCCAGCCACGACGCGGCGCCTGACTTAGTCAACACACCTAGTCATCATTAACCCACTGCCAGCTAGCCAACCGTTACCGACTAGCAGCGCTGTAGATACTAATACTTTACAACGGAACGATTTGACTAGTGCAGTGTTACCTAGCTAGCTACTTAGTTGTCTTTGTCATAGCTTGATAATTGTTAGCTAGCCAGCCATCGAGGTTAGCTAGCCAGCTTTTTCCGTCCCCCGCGACGCCATTTTTCCTAACCCAGCCAACTATTACCGACGAGCAGCATTGTAGAAACTAAATACATTACAAGGAACGTCTTGATTAGTGTTATGTCAGCTAGCTAGCTACAAAGTTGCTTTGTATCATGACAAGGTGTAGTACTGAAACTATCGAGGTTACCTAGCCAGCTACACGTTCAAAGTCAACAACGCAGCCACTGCTAGCTAGCCTACTCCACCAGCCAGCAGTACTGTATCATTTTAGTCAATAAGATTTTTGCAACGTAAGCTTAACTTCCTGAACATTCGAGACGTGTAGTCCACTTGTCATTCCAATCTCCTTTGCATTAGCGTAGCCTCTTCTGTAGCTTGTCTACTATGTGTCTGTCTATCCCTGTTCTCTCTCCTCTGCACAGGCCATACAAACGCTCCACACCGCATGGCCGCTGCCACTCTAACCTGGTGGTCCCAGCGCGCACGACCCACGTGGAGTTCCAGGTCTCCGGCAGCCTCTGGAACTGCCGGTCTGCGGCCAACAAGGCTGAGTTCATCTCAGCCTATGCTACCCTCCAGTCCCTAGACTTCCTGGCGCTGACGGAAACATGGATTACCACAGATAACACTGCTACTCCTACTGCTCTCTCCTCGTCTGACTACGTGTTCTCGCATACCCCTAGAGCATCGAGCCAGCGGGGTGGTGGCACTGGAATCCTCATCTCTCCCAAGTGGACATTCTCTCTTTCTCCCCTGACCCATCTGTCTATCTCCTCATTTGAATTCCATGCTGTCACAGTTACCAGCCCTTTCAAGCTTAACATCCTTATCATTTATCGCCCTCCAGGTTCCCTTGGAGAGTTCATCAATGAGCTTGACGCCTTGATAAGTTCCTTTCCTGAGGATGGCTCACCTCTCACAGTTCTGGGTGACTTTAACCTCCCCACGTCTACCTTCGACTCATTCCTCTCTGCCTCCTTCTTTCCACTCCTCTCCTCTTTCGACCTCACCCTCTCACCTTCCCCCCCTACTCACAAGGCAGGCAATACGCTTGACCTCATCTTTACTAGATGCTGTTCTTCCACTAATCTCATTGCAACTCCCCTCCAAGTCTCCGACAACTACCTTGTATCCTTTTCCCTCTCGCTCTCATCCAACACTTCTCACTCTGCCCCTACTCGGATGGTATTGCGCCGTCCCAACCTTCGCTCTCTCTCTCCCGCTACTCTCTCCTCTTCCATCCTATCATCTCTTCCCTCTGCTCAAACCTTCTCCAACCTATCTCCTGATTCTGCCTCCTCAACCCTCCTCTCCTCCCTCTCTGCATCCTTTGATTTCCTCTGTCCCCTATCCTCCAGGCCGGCTCGGTCCTCCCCTTCTGCTCCGTGGCTCGACGACTCACTGCGAGCTCACAGAACAGGGCTCCGGGCAGCCGAGCGGAAATGGAGGAAAACTCGCCTCCCTGCGGACCTGGCATCCTTTCACTCCCTCCTCTCTACATTTTCCTCTTCTGTCTCTGCTGCTAAAGCCACTTTCTACCACTCTAAACTCCAAGCATCTGCCTCTAACCCTAGGAAGCTCTTTGCTACCTTCTCCTCCCTCCTGAATCCTCCTCCCCCTCCCCCCCCCTCCTCCCTCTCTGCGGATGACTTCGTCAACCATTTTGAAAAGAAGGTTGACGACATCCGATCCTCGTTTGCTAAGTCAAACGACACCGCTGGTCCTGCTCACACTGCCCTACCCTGTGCTTTGACCTCTTTCTCCCCTCTCTCTCCAGATGAAATCTCGCGTCTTGTGACGGCCGGCCGCCCAACAACCTGCCCACTTGACCCTATCCCCTCCTCTCTTCTCCAGACCATTTCCGGAGACCTTCTCCCCTACCTCACTTCGCTCATCAACTCATCCTTGACCGCTGGCTACGTCCCTTCCGTCTTCAAGAGAGCGAGAGTTGCACCCCTTCTGAAAAAACCTACACTCGATCCCTCCGATGTCAACAACTACAGACCAGTATCCCTTCTTTCCTTTCTCTCCAAAACTCTTGAACGTGCCGTCTTTGGCCAGCTCTCTTGCTATCTCTCTCAGAATGACCTTCTTGATCCTAATCAGTCATGTTTCAAGACTGGGCATTCAACTGAGACTGCTCTTCTCTGTGTCACGGAGGCTCTCCGCACTGCTAAAGCTAACTCTCTCTCCTCTGCTCTCATCCTTCTAGACCTATCTGCTGCCTTTGATACCGTGAACCATCAGATCCTCCTCTCCACCCTCTCCGAGCTGGGCATCTCCTGCGCCGCCCACGCTTGGATTGCGTCCTACCTGACAGGTCGCTCCTACCAGGTGGCGTGGCGAGAATCTGTCTCCGCACCACGTGCTCTCACCACTGGTGTCCCCCAGGGCTCTGTTCTTGGCCCACTCCTATTCTCGCTATACACCAAGTCACTTGGCTCTGTCATATCCTCACATGGTCTCTCATATCATTGCTATGCAGATGACACACAATTAATCTTCTCCTTTCCCCCTTCTGACAACCAGGTGGCGAATCGCATCTCTGCATGTCTGGCAGACATATCAGTGTGGATGACGGATCACCACCTCAAGCTGAACCTCGGCAAGACGGAGCTGCTCTTCCTCCCGGGGAAGGACTGCCCGTTCCATGATCTCGCCATCACGGTTGACAACTCCCTTGTGTCCTCCTCCCAGAGTGCTAAGAGCCTTGGCGTGACCCTGGACAACACCCTGTCATTCTCCACCAACATCAAGGCGGTGACCCGATCCTGTAGGTTCATGCTCTACAACATTCGCAGAGTACGACCCTGCCTCACACAGGAAGCGGCGCAGGTCCTAATCCAGGCACTTGTCATCTCCCGTCTGGATTATTGCAACTCGCTGTTGGCTGGGCTCCCTGCCTGTGCCATTAAACCCCTACAACTCATCCAGAACGCCGCAGCCCGTCTGGTGTTCAACCTTCCCAAGTTCTCTCACGTCACCCCGCTCCTCCGCTCTCTCCACTGGCTTCCAGTCGAAGCTCGCATCTGCTACAAGACCATGGTGCTTGCCTACGGAGCTGTGAGGGGAACGGCATCTCCGTACCTTCAGGCTCTGATCAGGCCCTACACCCAAACAAGGGCACTCCATTCATCCACCTCTGGCCTGCTCGCCTCCCTACCTCTGAAGAAGCACAGTTCCCGCTCAGCCCAGTCAAAACTGTTCGCTGCTCTGGCACCCCAATGGTGGAACAAGCTCCCTCACGACGCCAGGACAGCGGAGTCAATCACCACCTTCCGGAGACACCTGAAACCCCACCTCTTCAAGGAATACCTGGGATAGGATGAAGTAATCCTTCTAACCCCCCCCCCTTAAAAGATTTAGATGCACTATTGTAAAGTGGTTGTTCCACTGGATATTATAAGGTGAATGCACCAATTTGTAAGTCGCTCTGGATAAGAGCGTCTGCTAAATGACTTAAATGTAAATGTAAATGTAAATGAGTTAGGATATTGAGTTTGCCTGTGTGGTTAGGCTGTGGAGTTTACCTGTGGAGTTAGGCTGTGGAGTTGACTTGTGGAGTTTACCTGTGGGGTTTACCTGTGGGGTTATGGTGTGGGGTTAGGCTGTGGAGTTTACCTGTGGGGTTAGGCTGTGGAGTTTACCTGTGGGGTTTGGCTGTGGAGTTTACCTGTGGGGTTTACCTGTGGAGTTTACCTGTGGGGTTTACCTGTGGAGTTTACATGCGGGGATAGGGTGTGGGGTTTACCTGTGGAGTTTACCTGTGGGGTTTACCTGTGGAGTTTACCTGTGGGGTTTACCTGTGGGGATAGGCTGTGGAGTTTTCCTGTGGGGTTTACCTGTGGGGTTAGGCTGTAGTAGCTCTAGCTTCTGAATTCCATTTTTTTCTCTTACCCTTTTGCCTATGAAATCAATACAAAATTGAAAACGCGTTGATTCTAAATCCGCATCTTGAGCGATGACTGATTGATCATTTTGTTGAAGTAGTTGCTAGTATAAACTAATGAAATATACGTGATAGTATAGAAGGAAGTGTTAACCGTTATAAACTCTTGTCTTGAACGCCCAGGTTCTGTAGTCTGACTCTACCGTCAGACTGAAGGAATCCCCATGAGTAAGGAAGAAACAACGGATCAAATCATCCCTAAGAAAAAGGAGTGGGTGAGCAGTGGTAGTAACACGGGAATGACATAAATAAGGTTAACTAAAATGGACACGAATCTCCTCCACGATGCCATACATCATACCGTTATAAATGTATCTTTTCACAGATAATTTCATTATAATCCTGTGGGGTAATCCCATCAACCTTCTCCATTGTTGTTGAATTTTAGGCAGCTCTGGTGGAAAGTATTGCACCATAAAGGGAATAAGGTGACATTTTAAGACGCAGTCTCAGCCAAGGTGATGTTCTTCTCTCCTGTACAGGTAGCTGTCCGACACTCCTGATGTACACTGAGTGTACAAAACATTAGGAACACCTGCTCTGACCAGCTGAAGTAAAAGCCATGATTCCTTATTGAATGAACATGTTGTGTGACTTACTTTACTTGCAGAAACTTATTAGGATGTGTTTTATTGTCCTAAAATTGCACTTGTACATTTAGTACCTTATTGGTGCATTCACAGGCCATTGATGACTCAATAACTCTATTGTAATACACTGTACAAAAAAATAAAGGGAAAACTAAAATAACACATCCTAGATCTGAATGAATGAAATAATCTTATTAAATACTTTTTTCTTTACATAGTTGAATGTGCTGACAACAAAATCACACAAAAATAATCAATGGAAATCCAATTTATCAACCCATGGAGGTCTGGATTTGGAGTCACACTCAAAATTAAAGTGGAAAACCACACTACAGGCTGATCCAACTTTGATGTAATGTCCTTAAAACAAGTCAAATGAGGCTCAGTAGTGTGTGTGGCCTCCACGTGCCTGTATGACCTCCCTAAAACACCTGGGCATACTCCTGATGAGGTGGCGGATGGTCTCCTGAGGGATCTCCTCCCAGACCTGGACTAAAGCATCTGCCAACTCCTGGACAGTCTGTGGTGCAACGTGGCGTTGGTGGATGGAGCGAGACATGATGTCCCAGATGTGCTCAATTGGATTCAGGTCTGGGGAACGGGCGGGCCAGTCCATAGCATCAATGCCTTCCTCTTGCAGGAACTGCTGACACACTCCAGCCACATGAGGTCTAGCATTGTCTTGCATTAGGAGGAACCCAGGGCCAACCGCACCAGCATATGGTCTCACAAGGGGTCTGAGGACCTCATCTCGGTACCTAATGGCAGTCAGGCTACCTCTGGCGAGTACATGGAGGGCTGTGCGGCCCCCCAAAGAAATGCCACCCCACACCATGACTGACCCACCGCCAAACCGGTCATGCTGGAGGATGTTGCAGGCAGCAGAACATTCTCCACGGCGTCTCCAGACTCTGTCACGTCTGTCACATGTGCTCAGTGTGAACCTGCTTTCATCTGTGAAGAGCACAGTGCGCCAGTGGCGAATTTGCCAATCTTGGTGTTCTCTGGCAAATGCCAAACAGCCTGCACGGTGTTGGGTGGTAAGCACAACCCCCACCTGTGGACGTCGGGCCCTCATACCACCCTCATGGAGTCTGTTTCTGACCGTTTGAGCAGACACATGCACATTTGTGGCCTGCTGGAGGTCATTTTGCAGGGCTCTGGCAGTGCTCCTCCTGCTCCTCCTTGCACAAAGGCGGAGGTAGCGGTCCTGCTGCTGGGTTGTTGCCCTCCTACGGCCTCCTCCACGTCTCCTGATGTACTGACCTGTCTCCTGGTAGCGCCTCCATGCTCTGGACACTACGCTGACAGACACAGCAAACCTTCTTGCCACAGCTCGCATTGATGTGCCATCCTGGATGAGCTGCACTACCTGAGCCACTTGTGTGGGTTGTAGACTCCGTCTCATGCTACCACTAGAGTGAAAGCACCGCCAGCATTCAAAAGTGACCAAACATCAGCCAGAAAGCATAGGAACTGAGAAGTGGTATGTGGTCACCACCTGCAGAACCACTCCTTTATTGGGGGTGTCTTGCTAATAGTCTATAATTTCCACCTGTTGTCTATTCCATTTGCACAACAGCATGTGAAATGTATTGTCAATCAGTGTTGCTTCCTAAGTGGACAGTTTGATTTCACAGAAGTGTGATTGACTTGGAGTTACATTGTGTTGTTTAAGTGTTCCCTTTATTTTTTTTGAGCAGTGTATATCATATTATTTTCCCAAGTACTTTTGACTGTAATATAAGAAGATAATTCGAGGAAAAGTCTTACCTCCATGTTTTTGTTTTGTAAACTTGAAAAAAACAGCCAAACTAATAGATGTGCTGTATTTCTCCCGGTATTCAGCAGGCTTTGTTAGCCATCACAATAAAAGGGATTTCATTCTTCTGGAAAAACAGTGATCCCTGCAAGGCAGAAGAGACATATTCAAAACATGATAGGTTTCCATTCAATCCAACCCCTGAATTGCCCGCAGCTTGCCTCCAACCCACTACATCCCAGGTGAGCTCATGCACAACACCTACTAACATAGTTTGGTTTAAATTACACTTTTTTTTTACGTAGTGTCTGTCACTGAAATAACAGTGAGAGATCTGCTTTGTCCCCCAAAGTGTAAAGCATTTCTTTAGTGAAACAAGACATTTTTTTTTTTGTATTTATTTCCAACATTTTTATTTACAGAAATAAGGTACAGTATTTATTTTTGGGATTCAAGGTGGTAACCATGCTAGTAACGATAGGTGGTAGACAGGAGAAGGACAGCTGTTCCAGTAGAAGGCTGTAGGTGTCTGAAATAATACCCTATTCCCTCTAAAGTAGTGACTTTTGAAACAAACATCCCCCGTCAGTGGGATAGAATCCCACTGATGGGATTGCTAGCATGGCGGGAAATTCAAAACATCAAAAATCTAATAATTTCAACTATTTTACACCATTTAAAAGATAAACATCTCCTTAATCGAAACACATTGTCCGATTTCAAAGAGGCTTTACGGCGAAAGCATAAAGTTAGATTATGTTAGGAGAGTACATAGCCAAAAAAGTACACACATCCATTTTCAATTCAAGGACAGGCGTCACCAAAAGCAGAAAACCAGCTAAAATTATGCACTAACCTTTGACAATCTTCATCAGATGACACTCCTAGGACATTATGTTAGACAATACATGCATTTTTGTTCTATCAAGTTCATATTTATATCCAAAAACAGCATTTTACATGTTTATCTTTCAAATGGTGTAAAATAGTTGATTGTTTGAGAAATTGAAATTATTAGATTTTTGCTGTTTTGAATTTTGCGCCATGCTAGCAATCCCATCAGTGGGATTCTATCACCAAGAGGTCTGCTAAATGACTAAAATGTAAATGTCAATATACAGAGATAACCATGGGGATCAGATATACAGAGATAACCATGGGGATCAGCTATACAGAGATAACCATGGGGATCAGATATACAGAGATAACCATGGGGATCAGATATACGGAGATAACCATGGGGATCAGATATACAGAGATAACCATGGGGATCAGCTATGCCAAAATGATCAAACGCGCAATCCGCACAGCACAGTACCCAAAATAATAAAGCGTGCTGTTTTAAATGGACACAATGCTTGTAAATTGAATAAACACTGTCAATATATGGGATGGAGCTCTCTGTAACCTGTAGCTCTGCCTGTTCCTCTCTCTCTGTTCAACAGATGGGATGGAGCTCTCTGTAACCTGCATCCCATCTGTTGATCAGAGAGAGAAGAACAGTCAGGGATAGAGGTTACAGAGAGCACCATCCCATCTGTTGATCAGAGAGAGAAGAACAGGCAGGGCTACAGGTTACAGAGAGCACCATTCCAGTAGCCCTGCCTGTTCCTCTCTCTCTAAACAACAGACGGTATCTCTGTAACCTGTAGCCCTGCCTGTTCCTCTCTCTCTGATCAACAGATGGAAATGAAAAAACAAGGAAGAAATAATATGCCGAACAGCAGGAGGGAGAGGGAGAAACTTGCTGGTGCTCAGGCGATCAATATATGTATCAGCACTCCCAAATGGCTGACAGACATCAAAGAGAAACACTGCAGGGTTCATTCAGCCTCCTTGTCTCTCTGTCCCACGCAAATTCACATCCCAGAGAAACTACTGAGAAAGAAGATGTGCATGAAACACATGAAGAAATTCTAATTATTCTTTCTGTTTCAAAACTAAGTATAACTGTTCGTGTGGGAGTGTGTAGTATATGAATACGACCAAAATGTAGGTCAGGGGCAAACATAAAGGCCTTACGAGACCTCCTTACGAGACCTCCTTACGAGACCTCCTTATGAGACCTCCTTACGAGACCTCCTTACGAGACCTCCTTATGAGACCTCCTTACGAGACCTAATGTCACATATACAGTGCATTCAGAAAGTATTCACACCCCTTCACTGATTCCACATTGTGTTGTGTTACAGCCTCAATTCAAAATGGATAAGTAGATTTGTTTTCTCACCCATCTACACACAATACCCTGGAATGACATAGTGAAAACATATTTTTTGAAATATTTGCAAATATCTCATTTACAGACAGTAAGTATTCACATCCCTGAGTCAATACTTTGTAGAAGCACCTTTGGTCGGTGATTACATCTGTGAGTCTTTCTGGGTAAGTCTTTAAGAGCTTTTCACACCTGGATTGTACAATATTTGCACATTATTCTTTTTACAATTCTTCAAGCTCTGTCAAGTTGGTTGTTGATCACTGCAGACAGCCATTTTCAGGTCGTGCCATAGATTTTCATGCTGATTTAAGACAAAACTGTAACAATGCCACACAATAACATTCAATGTTATCTTGGTAAGCAACTCCAGTCTATATTTGGCCTTGTGTTTTAGGTATTTGTCCTTCTGAAAGGTGAATTCATCTCCCAGTGTGTCAAGGGTGTGTACTGGCGGCAGAGAAGTCAGACGCAGGAGAGCAAAACTGTGTTTCCAACGGCTCAGTTTAATCATCAAAACCCACCAGATACAGAACAATGAAATAAATGGGTATATAACCCGACGCACACCAGAACATAACGTGCACAAGCACTAACAACAAACAATTACGGACATGGGGGGGAACAGAGGGTTCAATACACAACATGTAATTGATGGAATTGGAACCAGGTGTGGTGGAAGACAAGACAAAACCAATGGAAAATGAAAAGTGGATCGGCGATGGCTAGAAGGTCGGTGACGTCGACCGCAGAACATCGCCCGAACAAGAAGAGGGACCGCCTTCGGCGGAAGTCGTAACACAGTGTCTGTTGGAAAGCAGACTGAACCAGGTTTTCCTCTAGGATTTTGCTCTATTCTATTTTTGTTTTCATCCTGAAAAACTCCCCAGTCCTTAATAATGACAAGCATACCCATAACATAATGCAGCCACCACCATGCTTGAAAATCGGAAGAGTGGTATTCAGTGATGTGATGTGTTGGATTTGCCCTGAACATAACACCATGTATTCAGGATAGAAAGTGTATTGCTTTGTGACATTTGCAGTATTACTTACGTGCCTTGTTGCAAACAGTATGTATGTTTTTGAATAGTTGTATTCTCTAGAAGCTTCTTTTCACTCTGTCATTTAGGTTAGCATTGGTGGCCCATCCTCAGTTTTTTCCAGGAAGTCTGAATACAGAGGAATGTCGTGTAACCTTTATTTAACCAGGTAGGCAAGTTGAGAATAAGTTCTCATTTACAATTGCGACCTGGCCAAAATAAAGCAAAGCAGTTCGACAACATACAAAAACACAGAGTTACACATGGAGTAAAACAACACACAATCAATGATACAGTAGAAAAAAATAAGACTATAAACAATGTGAGCAATTGATGTGAGATAAGGGAGGTAAAGGCAAAAAAGGCCATCATGGCAAAGTAAATAAAGTATAGCAAGTAAAACACTGGAATGGTAGATTTGTTATTTGAAGAAAGTTCAAAGTTAAAATATAAATAAGATGGTGCAAGGGAGCAAAATAAATAAAATAAATAAATAAAGTAGGGGAAGAGGTAGTAGTTTGGGCTAAATTATAGATGGGCTATGTACAGGTGCAGTGATCTGGGAGCTGCTCTGATAGCTGGTGCTTAAAGCTAGTGAGGGAGATAAGTGTTTCCAGTTTCAGAGATTTTTGTAGTTCGTTCCAGTCATTAAAGTATGAAGTAAGGGCCAGCCAACGAGAGCGTACAGGTCGCAGTGGTGGGTAGTTTATGGGGCTTTGGTGACAAAAACGGATGGCACTGTGATAGACTGCATCCAGTTTATTGAGTAGGGTATTGGAGGAAGTCAAGGATCGGTAGGATGGTCAGTTTTACGAGAGTATGTTTGGCAGCATGAGTGAAGGATGCTTTGTTGCGAAATAGGAAGCCAATTCTAGATTTAACTTTGGATTGGAGATGTGAGTCTGGAAGGAGAGCTTACAGTCTAACCAGACACCTAGGTATTTGTAGTTGTCCACATATTCTACGTCAGAACCGTCCAAAGTAGTGCTGCTGGACGGGCGGGCAGGTGCAGGCAGCAAAGGAGAGTTGTATGGCATTGAAGCTCGTCTGGAGGGTTGTTAACACAGTGTCCAAAGAAGGGCCAGAAGTATACAGAATGGTGTCGTCTGCGTAGAGGTGGATCAGAGACTCACCAGCAGCAAGAGCGACATCATTGATGTATACAGAGAAAAGAGTCGGCCCGAGAATTTAACCCTGTGGCACCCCCATAGAGAGTACCAGAGGCCCGGACAACAGGCCCTCCGATTTGACACATTGAACTCTATCAGAGAAGTAGTTGGTGAACCAAGCGAGGCAATCATTTGAGAAACCATGGCTATTGAGTCTGTCGATGAGGATGTGGTGATTGACAGTCGAAAGCATTGGCCAGGTCAATGAATACGGCAGCACAGTATTGTTTCTTATCGATGGCGGTTACGATATCATTTAGGACCTTGAGCTTGGCTGAGATGCACCCATGACCAGCTCTGAAACCAGATTGCATAGCGGAGAAGGTGCGGTGGGATTCGAAATGGTCGGTAATCTGTTTGTTGACTTGGCTTTCGAAGACCTTAGAAAGGCAGGGTAGGATAGATATAGGTCTGTAGCAGTTTGGGTCAAGAGTGTTCCCTCCTTTGAAGAGGGGGATGACAGCAGCTGCTTTCCAATCTTTTGGAATCTCAGACGACACGAAAGAGAAGTTGAACATGCTAGTAATAGGGGTTGCAACAATTTCAGCAGATCATTTTAGAAAGAAAGGGTCCAGATTGTCTAGCCCAGCTGATTTGTAGGGGTCCAGATATTGCAGCTCTTTCAGAACATCAGCTGACTGGATTTGGGAGAAGGAGAAATGGGGAAGGTTTGGGCAAGTAGCTGTGGGGGGGTGCAGTGATGTTGACCGCGGTAGGGGTAGCCAGGTGGAAAGTATGGCCAGCCGTAGAAAAATGCTTATTGAAATTCTCAATTATAGTGGATTTAGTGGGCAGCTGGGAGGAGGAGTTTTTATTCTCCATGGACTTTACAGTGTCCCAGAACTTTTTTGAGTTTGTGTTGCAGGAAGCAAATTTCTGCTTGAAAAAGCTAGCCTTGGCTTTTCTAACTGCCTATGTATATTGGTTTCTAACTTCCCTGAAAAGTTGCATATCACGGGGGCTGTTCGATGCTAATGCAGAACACCACAGGATGATTTTGTGTTGGTTAAGGGCAGTCAGGTCTGGGGAGAACCAAGGGCTATATCTGTTCCTGGTTCTAAATTTCTTGAAAGGGGCATGCTTATTTAAGATGATGAGGAAGGCATTTAAAAAAAATAACCAGGCATCCTCTACTGAAGGGATGAGGTCAATATCCTTCCAGGATACCCGGGCCAGGTCGATTAGAAAGGCTTGCTCGCTGAAATGTTTCAGGGAGTGTGTGACAGTGATGAGTGGAGGTCTGACCCATTACGGATGCAGACAATGAGGCAGTGATCGCTGAGATCTTGGTTGAAAACAGCAGAGGTGTATTTAGAGGGCAAGTTGGTTAGGATGATATCTATGAGGGTGCCCGTGTTTACGGCTTTGGGATGGTACCTGGTAGGTTCATTGATAATTTGTGTGAGATTGAGGGCATCAAACTTAGATTGTAGGATGGCTGGGGTGTTAACCTGTTAGGGCTAGGGGGCAGCATTGACACGGCTGGATAAAAAACATACCCGATTTAATCTGGTTACCACTCCTACTCAGTAACTAGAATATGCATATACTTATTACATATGGATAGAAAACACCCTAAATTTTCTAAAACTGTTTGAATGGTGTCTGTGAGTATAACAGAACTCAAATGGCAGGTCAAAACCTGAGAGATTCCTTTACAGGAAGTGGCCTGTCTGACCATTTCTGGAACTTCTTTGCCATCTCTATCATTTACTAAGGATCTCTGCTCTAACGTGACACTTCCCACGTCTTCCATAGGCTCTCATAGCCCGGGAAAAAAGAGAATGTCGTCATTCCAGCCCCAGGCTGAAACACATTATCGCCTTTCTCAAGTGGCCCATCAAGAGACACTAGCTTATGCGCGTGACCCCGACCGCCCCCGCCTTTGGGATTTTTTCCTCTGTTTGCCGAAAAGGAGATTCCCTGTCGGAATATTATCGCTTTTCTACGAGAAAAATGACGTAAAAATTGATTTTAAACAGCGGTTGACATGCTTCGACGTACGGCAATGGAATACTTTGAATTTTATTGTCAGGAATTGCGCCAAGCGCGCGACACTTCTTTACTATTTCGGATAGTGTCTGGAACGCACGAACAAAACGCCGCTATTCGGATATAACGATGGATTATTTTGGACCAAACCAACATTTGTTATTGAAGTAGACGTCCTGGGTGTGCATTCTGACGAAGACAACAAAAGGTAATGACATTTTTATAATAGTAAATATGATTATGGTGAGTGCTAAACTTGCCGGGTGTCTAAATAGCGAGCCCGTGATGCCTGGGCTATGTACTTAGAATATTGCAAAATGTGCTTTCACCAAAAAGCTATTTTAAAATCGGACATATCGAGTGCATAGAGGAGGTCTGTATCTATAATTCTTAAAATAATTGTTATGCTTTTTGTGAACGTTTATCGTGAGTAATTTAGTAAAATGTTAGCGAATTCCCCGTAAGTTTGCGGGGGGTATGCTAGTTCTGAACGTCACATGCTAATGTAAAAAGCTGGTTTTTGATATAAATATGAACTTGATTGAACAAAACATGCATGTATTGTATAACATAATGTCCTAGGGTTGTCATCTGATGAAGATCATCAAAGGTGAGTGCTGCATTTAGCTGTCTTCTGGGTTTTGGTGACATTATATGCTGGCTTGAAAAATGGGTGTCTGATTATTTCTGGCTTGGTACTCTGCTGACATAATCTAATGTTTTGCTTTCGTTGTAAAGCCTTTTTGAAATCGGACAGTGTGGTTAGATTAACGAGAGTCTTATCTTTAAATGGCTGTAAAATAGTCATATGTTTGAGAAATTGAAGTAATAGGATTTTGAAGATTTTGAAAATCGCGCCACAGGCTGGCAGTGGATGTTACGTAGGTGGGACGAATTCGTCCCGCCGGTCCCATAGAGGTTAAGCATGTCCCAGTTTAGGTCACCTAGCAACACGAGCTCTGAAGATAGATGGGGGGCAATCAGTTCACATATGGTGTCCAGAGTACAGCTGGGGGCAGAGGGGGGTCTATAGCAGGCGGCAACGGTGAGAGACTTGTTTTTAGAGAGATGGATTTTTAAAAGTAGAAGTTCAAATTGTTTGGGTACAGACCTGGATAGTAGGACAGAACTCTGCAGGCTATCTCTGCAGTAGATTGCAACACCGCCCCCTTTGGCCGTTCTATCTTGTCTGAAAATGTTGTAGTTAGGGATGAAGATTTCAGAGTTTTTGGTGGAGTTCCTAAGCCAGGATTCAGACACGGCTAGGACATCCGGGTTGGCAGAGTGTGCTAAAGCAGTGAATAAAACAAACTTAGGGAGGAGGCTTCTAATGTTAACATGCATGAAACCAAGGCTATTACGGTTACAGAAGTCATCAAAAGAGAGCACCTGGGGAATAGGAGTGGAGCTAGGCACTGCAGGGCCTGGATTCACCTCTACATCACCAGAGGAACAGGGGAGGAGTGGGATAAGGGTACGGCTAAAAGCTATGAGAATTGGTCGTTTATGACGTCCGGAATAGAGAGTAAAAGGAGCAGGTTTCTGGGGGTGATAAAATAGCATCAAGGTATAATGTACAGACAAAGGTATGGTAGGATGTGAATACAGTGGAGGTAAACCTAGGCATTGAGTGATGATGAGAGAGATATTGTCTCTAGAAACATAATTGAAACCAGAAGATGTCATAGCATGTGTGGGTGGTGGAACTGAAAGGTTGGATAAGGTATAATGAGCAGGGCTAGAGGCTCTACAGTGAAATAAGCCAATAAACACTAACCAGAACAGCAGTGGACAAGGCATATTGACATTAAGGAGAGGCATGCTTAGCCGAGTGATCATAAATGTCCAAGTGAGATTCAGACAGCTAGCAGGGCCATAGGTAGCAAGCTGGCAGAAGATGGAGGGAGGTCTGTTTTTAGCCACCTCGTGCGTTTCCGTCTGTAGATTAGTGGGGTTCCGTGTGGTAGGGGGGACCAGTCCAATTGGCAAAATAGTTATAGTTATAATGGCCCAAGAAAATTGTCCGATAGACCTATTCAGATAGCAGCCGATAAGACAGCTAACGATTAGCGGGCCGCAGATGGGCGTTCAGGTTATGTCGCGACGGAGGGGCCAGTTGGATAACTCCCTCGGGCAGATAACGTCGGTAGTCCAGTCATGAAGGCCCGGTGGGGCTCCGCATCGGCAGTAAAACGGGTCCGGATAGGTGATTGTAGCCCAGGAGTGGCTGATGGAACTCTTCAGCTGGCTAGCTCTGGAATAATTGCTGTTAGCTCCGGGACCGGCGTTAGCCAATAGTCACTCGAGTAGCAGCTAGCTAGATGCAAGATCCAGGTGTAAATGTCCAGAGCTTGCGATAGAAATCCAGGGATATGGAGCGAAAATAGGTCCGGTATGCTCTGGTCTGAGTCGCACTGTGCAAAACTGGCGATAGCTTTTCAAGCTAAGGGATAGCTGATGACCGCCAACCGTGGCTAGCTGAACTCCAACGTTAGCCAGTGTACTGGCCAGCCTCTGGCTAGCTTTTGTTGTGGATTTCAGATTTGAGGTAAATAATACATTTTTTTTTTTTATTGGTGAGGCGGGTTGCAGGAGAGTGTTTTGAGGTTGAGTTTAAAAAAATATATATATAAAAAGATATGCGAAGAAAATATGTAAATATATATATACACGGGACAAGACAAGAGGAGGACAGAGGACGTCTGACTGCTATGCCATCTTGGAATAAAGAGTCCGGTTACAGACCATTTAACTAAGACCCCTAGACATAATGAGTCAGGTTACAGACCATGTAGCTAGGACCCCTAGACATAATGAGTCAGGTTACAGAGCATGTAGCTAGGACCCCTAGACATAATGAGTCAGGTTATAGACCATGTAGCTAGGACCCCTAGACATAATGAGTCAGGTTACAGACCATGTAGCTAGGACTAGACCAGCTACAGTGTAGAAAAATCAGTAGGCTAGTTATTTTGCATGTACTACACACAAACGTCTCCTTACACACAGACACACACACACACACACACACACACACACACACACACACACACACACACACACACACACACACACACACACACACACACACACACACACACACACACACACACACACACACACACACACGTCTCCTTACACAAATAAAGTGCCTTTGGAAAGTTTTCAGACCCTTTGACTTTTTCAACATTTTGTTTCGTTTAGGTTTATGCCACAATACTAAACAAGCAGCGCTTTAATTGTTTGCAGACAATCTGTTGGTTTTACACGTGCAAACCCTTCCAACCTCCCACTTCCATGAGCAAGACAATAGTTCCCTAAACAGTGCACTACTGTGACCCATAGGGCTCTGGTCTAAAGTAGTGCACTATATAGGGAATAGGGCTCTGGTCTAAAGTAGTGCACTATATAGGGAATAGGCCACCATTTGGGACACATTGTGGCTCAGTAATGATTGCGTCCGCGACCAGATACATCTGGAAGGAAGCCATCACAGATCAGCTGCCTCTTCTCCCCGTCGATGGCAACAAAGAGCGTTTTGAGTTGTCAATAGAATGCCCTGTCTGCAGCTGTCAGGAAAATTATGGCTTTATAATGATGCCATTCTCCTTGTAAATTATTCATAAATGCAGGGAAATAAATATGCATTCATAACTTATTTAAATAACAATATCCATCCACAGTCCACTGAAAACAGCACATGGAAAATAGATAGATACATACTCATTTAGAAGTATAGATAATACATTCAAATGTTGGACAATAACTTCTATATCACGGAAGTAACAGCACTAGTTAACTTCTAGAGAACTGAAGAGACTAAAGAGAACACAATAACAAAAAACAAAATGGCAGCCAATATGTCGTGAGGCAAACACCAGGCTTGTCATCCATGTGAATTCTCTCTGTTGTTACCACAGTGTAAAACCTAGATTTACATCTCTTAGACAGACCTATCCTGCATGCTATTGTACTCCACACTCGAAGACAGCAAAACCCTGAAATACACTTCTGTACTCAAAGACAGCAAAACCCTGAAATACACTTCTATACTCCAAGACAGCACTACCCTGAGATACCCTTCTATACTCCAAGACAGCACTACCCTGAGATTCCCTTCTATACTCCAAGACAGCACTACCCTGAGATACCCTTCTATACTCCAAGACAGCACTACCCTGAGATACCCTTCTATACTCCAAGACAGCACTACCCTGAGATACCCTTCTATACTCCAAGACAGCACTACCCTGAGAAACCCTTCTATACTCCAAGCAATGATGCCTTGGATGTGGATGTACTAAATGAACTATATATTATGCATACACTGAAAGAACGAATGTTCTTAAATGGTTCTTCCTCAGCTCTTAAGGTTCCTTGGAGAACTCTTGCCTGATCAAGAACCTTTGAGTTAAATGTGGGGTTCTGGATGTGGCATCTACAGCTATTTAGAATTCTAAAAGGCTCTGTAAATGTATGGAAGCCTGTGCACGTGTCCCCTTCATAGCACACAGCCAGGGCCGGCTCTAGCCTTTTGGGGAAGTACATCTTAGTCCCCCCCACCCCATTGTGATGGTGGAGAGAAAAAAAAGACATTTTAAAGTAAATTTCATGAAATTCTACACATTTTGCCATGGGGTGAAGAGAAAATGTTGCCGTTTTAAAACAAGTTTTCTGCAATTCTACACATTTTTGTCATGGGCTGAGAGAAAATAAAATAGCAAATTTGCTAATTTCCTGCGTGCCCTACTACAAGATAGTTTAGATAGCTGGTTAGACTAACTACCAATCTAACAAGTGTTAGATGACAAGGCTAATGGAGTGACTGTCAGTGACTGACATAACAAGAGAAAAACTGCTGATGCACTACCAAATTTCGACATGGCACCTGGTGCATTCTACTATTCTTACTCTCAGTAGTAAGTTACCAGTTTTTTTTTGTAAAAAAGTATATATTTTGGGTTATCTGGGGCCCCCTAGCAGCCAGAGGCCCTAAGGAACCACGGTAGCACTTTAGTTGACAGTGCCGAAATAAGGGGGTAACATTCGTAAATTCCATAGAAACAACAGGGAAACATCAGGGAAATAATACCGCAATGACAACAAATCAAATCAAACTTTATTTGTCACATGTGCCGAATACAAACATGTGTAGACCTTAGCATGAAATGCTTTACAAGCCCTTAACCAACAGTGCAGTTCAAGAAAATGTTGGTAAGGATGCAGTACTTACCGAGTAATAGTTTGTTTGTAGCTAAGGACATTACCAAGAAACAACAAGGAATGTTCATGTAAATAATGTCAACGACTAGGTAAGAACACAGTACATTTTAGATATTTAGCAGACGCTCTTATCCAGAGCGACTTACAGTACATTTTTTCTCCGTACTGGTCCCCCGTGGGAATCGAACCCACAACCCTGGCGTTGCAAACACCATGCTCTACCAACTGAGCCACACAGGACCCAGTAATAGCACCTGACAGGTACAGTGCATTCGGAAAGTATTCAGACCCCTTGACGTTTTCCACAGTTACAGCCTTATTCTAAAATGGATTAAATTGTTTTTTTCCCCTCATCAATCTACACACAATACCCCATAATGACAAAGCCAAAACAGGTGCTGCAGAAATGTTTTGGTACCTTTCCCCAGGTCTGTGCCTTGGCACAATCCTGTCTCGGAGCTCTACAGACAATTCCTTCGACCTCATGGCTTGGTTTTTGCTCTGACATGCACTGTCAACTGTGGGACCTTATATAGACAGGCGTGTGCCTTTCCAAATCATGTCCAATCAATTGAATTTACCACAGGTGGACTCCAATCAAGTTGAAGAAACATCTCAAGGATGATCAATGGAAACAGGATTCACCTGGGTTCAATTTCGAGTCTCATAGCAAAGAGTCTGAATACTTATTACTTTTTTTATACAATTTACATGCAAAAATTTGCTTTTTCATTATGAGGTATTGTGTGTAGATTGATTAGGATTTTTTTTTAATCCATTTTAGAATAAGGCTTTAATGTAACAAAATGTGTAAAAAGTCAAAGGGTCTGAATATTTTCTGAATGAACTATATATACTGATGAATGATACTTATTAACAATGTACTTTGAACTTTCATAGAAATAGTGTTAATTTAAGATAAACGTTTGAGCAACTATATCAGTTATGCTATTTAAAAACCAACCTTTTGGGTTGTAGTTTTTTAGCTGGGAAGTTTCTGTCTAGTTTCCGATTACTTTTCTATCATTACTCAGTTATTTCAGCACTGTACTTAAATACATCTTATGTACCTTACCTGTTACTTCATGTGTAGCTGTAATGGAAATTATATGATTAAAGGTTTGACTAAATGATTTCACTCAGACACCATATAAACTGTTGAAATGTATTAGAAATGATAAGGCTATAATAAGGTGTTAAAGACTATAATCCAATACTGTGTGTGAGGAGACTGTTTAAGACTAAGACACTGTTAATACTTCAAAATGAGCAGGGCAGAGTTGATAAGACGACCTTGGGAAAGGAACAGGAGAAGATGCCTCCCTAAGTTAGGGAGAGAAACAACGGCCTGAGAACGGCTTAGCTGGCAGGAGATTAGAAGACAGGTTGCAAGGTTTGATAATGAATGTATGTGTACTGTGGAAAAATACATCCGCCTAAAGCGGGGTGGAGTTCTCTACTGATGCGAGTTCATTTGGGTGTGTGTGTGTGTGTGTGTTAATATAAAAGGCTTTGTGCATTGTATGGATTTTAGAGCTCTCGTAAATAAACGTTCTGATCATTGTAGTCTGGGTCTCAGTCTGTTTCTTTCCACCGGGACCTTACACCTTCTGGTAAACAAACTGAGTAGTTAAATTGAAGTTCGGGTTAAGAACATTGATAAGTTAATTCGAGTATGTCACGGTTGTCGTCGGTGAAGGAGGACCAATACGCAGCAGGTGCGTGTATGCTCATCTTGAGAATTTATTAACTTCAAAAAATGAACGTACAAAATCACAAAACAAAAACAACGAACGAACAACTACAAACAGTCTGGCTAGCATAGGCTCAACACAGAACAATCACCCACAAATAACACATACAAACACACCCTAATATATGGGACTCTCAATCAAAGGCAGATAGACAACACCTGCCTTCAACTGAGAGTCCCAACCCCAATCAACCAAACATAGAAACACACACACTAGACTAACCATAGAATAAACTAAACATAAACCAAAACCTGGAAATACTAAATCAAACACCCTTTACACAAACACACCACCCCGAACCACATAAAACAAATACCCCCTGCCATGCCCTGACCAAACTACAAAACAATTAACCTTATATACTGGCCAGGACGTGACAGTACCCCCCCCCCCTTAAAGGTGCTACCCCAGAAGCACCTTAACAAAAAATAACCCCAAGCAACAACAAAAAGTCCCCTTTTCTAAAGGGAGGGAAGGGAGGGTGGCTGCCGTCAATGACGGCACTGTGCGACACCCCCCCTCCCCAACCCACCTATTTCTGGAGGTGGCTCTGGTTCCGGCCGTTCCAGGCTGTCGGGCCACTCTGGCATCGCCGAGGGGCAGTCGGGCCAGTCTGGCATCGCCGAGGGGCAGTCGGGCCAGTCTGGCAGTTCGGGACAGTCTGGGCAGTCTGGCAGTTCGGGACAGTCTGGGCAGTCTGGCAGTTCGGGACAGTCTGGGCAGTCTGGCAATTCGGCGCAGTCTGGCAATTCGGGGCAGTCTGGCCACTCGGGCCACTCCGGCAGTTCAGCGCAGTCTGGCCACTCCGGCAGTTCAGCGCAGTCTGGCCACTCCGGCAGTTCAGGGCAGTCTGGCCACTCCGGCAGTTCAGCGCAGTCTGGCCACTCCGGCAGTTCAGGGCAGTCTGGCCACTCCGGCAGTTCAGGGCAGTCTGGCCACTCCGGCAGTTCAGCGCAGTCTGACAGCTCCGACGACTGTTGACTGACGGGCAGCTCCGACGACTGTTGACTGACGGGCAGCTCCGACGACTGTTGACTGACGGGCAGCTCCGACGACTGTTGACTGACGGGCAGCTCCGACGACTGTTGACTGGCGGGCAGCTCCGACGACTGTTGACTGGCGGGCAGCTCCGACGACTGTTGACTGGCGGGCAGCTCCGACGACTGTTGACTGGCGGGCAGCTCCGACGACAGTTGACTGGCGGGCAGCTCCGACGACTGTTGACTGGCGAGGCTGGGTTTACGCACTTGCAGTTTAGTGCGGGGAGCGGGAACAGGACGAGTCGGACTGGGTGGACGCACTTCCGGGTCCGCACGAGAGACAGGAGCTGGAAACCCAGGGCTATGGAGGCGCACAGCCGGTCTAGATCTTACCTCCTGCACAACCCGCCTTGGCTGGATGGAACTAGTAGCCCTGTACGAGCGGGGTGCTCGTACAGGGCAGACTGGGCTGTGCAGGGGCCTGATGGTAGCCGTGCGTAGAGCGGGAGTTGGGTAGCCTGGTCCTCGGAGGCGTACCGGCGACCAGATGCGCTGCGCAGGCATCCTCCTACCAGGCTGGATGCCCGCCCTAGCACGGCACCTGCGAGGGGCTGGAATAACTCGCACCAGACTGTGCGTGCGTATGGGTGAGATAGTGCGCTCCTCAGCGAAACATAGCGCTCTCCACCCCATACGCTCCTCCATATAACCACGGGTAGCTGACTTCCGGCTCTTCTTACGCCTAGCCAAACTACCCGTGTGCCCCCCCAAAAAAATTTCTTGGGGGTGCCTCTCGTGCTTCTCCATCAGCGCGTCCACTCTGGCCTCGTACCACCGCCTCTCTGCCTTGGCTGCCTCAATTTCCCACTGCGGGCGGCGATAATCCCCAGCCTGATGCCAAGGTCCGGCCCCGTCCAGAACTTCCTCCCAAGTCCACTTCTCCCGCCAGTCCAACTCGAACTCCGTCTGCTCCTTCCTCTGCTGCTTGGTCCTTTGGTGGTGGGTGATTCTGTCACGGTTGTCGTCGGTGAAGGAGGACCAATACGCAGCAGGTACGTGTATGCTCATCTTGAGAATTTATTAACTTCAAAAAATGAACGTACAAAATCACAAAACAAAAAGAACGAACGAACAACTACAAACAGTCTGGCTAGCATAGGCTCAACACAGAACAATCACCCACAAATAACACATACAAACACACCCTAATATATGGGACTCTCAATCAAAGGCAGATAGACAACACCTGCCTTCAACTGAGAGTCCCAACCCCAATCAACCAAACATAGAAACACACACACTAGACTAACCATAGAATAAACTAAACATAAACCAAAACCTGGAAATACTAAATCAAACACCCTTTACACAAACACACCACCCCGAACCACATAAAACAAATACCCCCTGCCACGCCCTGACCAAACTACAAAACAATTAACCTTATATACTGGCCAGGACGTGACAGAGTAACAGTAGCGTCACCATAGTTTCTCTGTACCTACGATGCCTTGACACTGTAAAGCAATGCTCTGTCTCCTTGTTACCATGCAATTTAACATTCATTCTTTCCTTATTTGACCATAGTTTCTGTGTACCTTACTGTTCGTTTCTTCAGATGTTCACAGATAGATGAACACCACAGTTTATAATCTACATGACTAATAGCTTCTACATAACACAACATACATGAATAACATACTCTGTTACTATGGGGACAATTCACAACACCTAAATGAAAGGATTGCCCATATTTATTTAGCTTCTTATAGCATACTGTAATGTGTGTACACATTTTAATGTATTTCATCCTATCACACAGAGTTATGTAAATTAGTTGCTGTATGTGATGATTCTGGGGAACGCTGGGTGAGTCAGGTTGGAGAAGAGCCTGTCTGTGTCTGGTTGGAGAAGAGCCTGTCTGTGTCGGGTTGGAGAAGAGCCTGTCTGTGTCTGGTTGGAGAAGAGCCTGTCTGTGTCTGGTTGGAGAAGAGCCTGTCTGTGTCTGGTTGGAGAAGAGCCTGTCTGTGTCTGGTTGGAGAAGAGCCTGTCTGTGTCTGGTTGGAGAAGAGCCTGTCTGTGTCTGGTTGGAGAAGAGCCTGTCTGTGTCTGGTTGGAGAAGAGCCTGTCTGTGTCTGGTTGGAGAAGAGCCTGTCTGTGTCAGGTTGGAGAAGAGCCTGTCTGTGTCTGGTTGGAGAAGAGCCTGTCTGAGTCAGGTTGGAGAAGAGCCTGTCTGTGTCTGGTTGGAGAAGAGCCTGTCTGTGTCTGGTTGGAGAAGAGCCTGTCTGTGTCTGGTTGGAGAAGAGCCTGTCTGTGTCGGGTTGGAGAAGAGCCTGTCTGTGTCTGGTTGGAGAAGAGCCTGTCTGTGTCTGGTTGGAGAAGAGCCTGTCTGTGTCTGGTTGGAGAAGAGCCTGTCTGTGTCAGGTTGGAGAAGAGCCTGTCTGTGTCTGGTTGGAGAAGAGCCTGTCTGTGTCTGGTTGGAGAAGAGCCTGTCTGAGTCGGGTTGGAGAAGAGCCTGTCTGTGTCTGGTTGGAGAAGAGCCTGTCTGTGTCTGGTTGGAGAAGAGCCTGTCTGTGTCGGGTTGATGCTGGTTTGAGTGCTGAATGCTGGGTGAGTCGGCTTGATGCTGGTTTGAGTGCTGAATGCTGGGTGAGTCAGGTTGATGCTGGTTTGAGTGCTGAATGCTGGGTGAGTCGGGTTGATGCTGGTTTGAGTGCTGAATGCTGGGTGAGTCAGCTTGATGCTGGTTTGAGTGCTGAATGCTGGGTGAGTCAGGTAGATGCTGGTTTGAGTGCTGAATGCTGGGTGAGTCAGTTTGATGCTGGTGTGAGTGCTGAATGATGGGTGAGTCAGCTTGATGCTGGTGTGAGTGCTGAATGATGGGTGAGTCAGGTTGATGCTGGTTTGAGTGCTGAATGCTGGGTGAGTCGGCTTGATGCTGGTTTGAGTGCTGAATGCTGGGTGAGTCAGGTTGATGCTGGTTTGAGTGCTGAATGCTGGGTGAGTCAGTTTGATGCTGGTTTGAGTGCTGAACGCTGGGTGAGTCAGGTTTATGCTGGTGTGAGTGCTGAATGCTGGGTGTGTCAGGTTGATGCTGGTTTGAGTGCTGAATGCTGGGTGAGTCAGGTAGATGCTGGTTTGAGTGCTGAATGCTGGGTGAGTCAGTTTGATGCTGGTGTGAGTGCTGAATGATGGGTGAGTCAGCTTGATGCTGGTGTGAGTGCTGAATGATGGGTGAGTCAGGTTGATGCTGGTTTGAGTGCTGAATGCTGGGTGAGTCGGCTTGATGCTGGTTTGAGTGCTGAATGCTGGGTGAGTCAGGTTGATGCTGGTTTGAGTGCTGAATGCTGGGTGAGTCAGTTTGATGCTGGTTTGAGTGCTGAACGCTGGGTGAGTCAGGTTTATGCTGGTGTGAGTGCTGAATGCTGGGTGTGTCAGGTTGATGCTGGTTTGAGTGCTGAACGCTGGGTGAGTCGGGTTGATTCTGGTGTGTGCTGAACGCTGGGTGAGTCAGCTTGATGCTGGTGTGCACTTTGTTCATCCAGATAACGACAAGGTGAGTATTTAATTGGAAATGATCGTCCTGGACGGTTTATGCTAGTTAACATACTAGTTAACAAACTATGTGGCTGTACAGGTTCGTTACAATACAATCAATCATCATAGCCAGAAAATAAGATAGATTATCTAGATTGGAGATACTAGCTGACTATTTACGTCCTGCATTTCAACACTGTCAGATGAGGCAATGGCCTCTAGCTAGCTAGTTACGCTAGGTAGCCTGATGATGGCTTCAGTTGACAGCTACTGTACGGTCCCATTCCAGCCAAAGCAATCCACACATTGATATCCACATTGGTTTGCGTCAATACTGAGGCCCAGACATGAGGCCTGTGCGTTATCCAACCATTTTTTCAGTACCTTGCTAACTACAACAACAAAAAAACAATGAATTATAGTTGACACTATCGTATTTAGCTAGGTGACGTTAGCCGATGAAGATGGCCGTCGATCCTTGTGACTTGCGTATGGAAGATTGAACCAACAATGGTTTTGCTGGCAACACTCGGCTTGGTAGGTAGTCCTCGTCAGTCTCGCCGCCTTCACCCAGCCCAGTGAAATTCCTCCATGCACATGTAACCGGCGCGCTGCGCCTATGTGTGATGGTGTGTGTGTGTGTGTTGTGTTCTGGCGTTCGTAGGAAGAGTCATGTTGAGGGTCTGAGGACCTGCTTTATTCTCTTATCTGGTTCACAGGGAAGGCACACAATGCACATCAGGGCTGAACGTTATCAATATGGTGCATAGCTGTGCCTCCACTCTTGTTCAGTTAGTAACAACACTTTACATTCTCAATGGAGGATATAATAAAGAACAATAGAATAATGGAAAACATTACAATATAATGGTATTTATATGATATAGACTCGTATGAGTTGAGGCACCAGTGTTGAAATAGATTAAAGGTTAAATAATATAATTTGTGATATGAAATGACTTTCAGTTACAAAAAAACATTCAAAATATGATAGAATACGAACAGTGCAAATAGACAGCGTTAAACAATAACAAATCCTTCAATTTAAATGACCAACAATATGAATAAAAAGATTTATGAAATGACAGATACAAATATAAACCATATTCTCAATTAACATCATCAATAGAATTTCAAAAACGTATGTAAAAGTTTTTTTATAGAAAAGTTCAGTAAGTGAGTGAACTAACCTTTTATGTGAAGTGAGCCACAATAGTGGAATTTGCGGTTCACCTTCAAAATAAAAGTCACTCATTGAAAGTGATGCAAATAAGTCTACTCAGTGACACCCACACAACACAAATGTGAAGAATTTATTCATCAGCTTCTTAGCTCTTATTGCAGGTCGTTGATCGTGGGAAATCACCTCCCCCAGTTGGGAATATGAATGTCCAATACACATAGGTTGACTGGTAAGCTTAATGTGGCTCATTTCGCAGTGGCATCAGAGTTCCCAAATAAGACCTACGTGCAAACTCTTCTCAGTTGTGTTCTGTGGGTGTCACTGAGTAGAATGATACACTATTTCATTGATCCAAAGTCGATAGGTAGGATGTACAGTTCAATAGAGAAGAGTGGAGTAGAACTGTACTGGGAAACATGTTGTTGTTATATAACTAGAGTAGAGTGGGGTAGTACTGCACTGGGATAACATGGTGTTGTTATATAACTAGAGTAGAGTGGGGTAGTACTGCACTGGGAAACATGTTGTTATATAACTAGAGTAGAGTGGGGTAGTACTGCACTGGGAAACAGTGTTGTTATATAACTAGAGTAGAGTGGGGTAGTACTGTACTGGGAAACATGTTGTTATATAACTAGAGTAGAGTGGGGTAGTACTGCACTGGGAAACATGTTGTTGTTATATAACTAGAGAAGAGTGGGGTAGTACTGGGAAACATGTTGTTATATAACTAGAGTAGAGTGGGGTAGTACTGTACTGGGAAACATGTTGTTATATAACTAGAGTAGAGTGGGGTAGTACTGGGAAACATGTTGTTATATAACTAGAGTAGAGTGGGGTAGTACTGGGGAACATGTTGTTATATAACTAGAGTAGAGTGGGGTAGTACTGTACTGGGAAACATGTTGTTATATAACTAGAGTAGAGTGGGGTAGTACTGGGAAACATGTTGTTATATAACTAGAGTAGAGTGGGGTAGTACTGCACTGGGAAACATGTTGTTGTTATATAACTAGAGTAGAGTGGGGTAGTACTGGGGAAACATGTTGTTATATAACTAGAGTAGAGTGGGGTAGTACTGGGGAACATGTTGTTGTTATATAACTAGAGTAGAGTGGGGTAGTACTGGGCAACATGTTGTTATATAACTAGAGTAGAGTGGGGTAGTACTGTACTGGGAAACATGTTGTTATATAACTAGAGTAGAGTGGGGTAGTACTGGGACACATGTTGTTATATAACTAGAGTAGAGTGGGGTAGTACTGTACTGGGAAACATGTTGTTATATAACTAGAGTAGAGTGGGGTAGTACTGGGGAACATGTTGTTATATAACTAGAGTAGAGTGGGGGTACGTACTGGGACACATGTTGTTATATAACTAGAGTAGAGTGGGGTAGTACTGGGGAACATGTTGTTATATAACTAGAGTAGAGTGGGGTAGTACTGGGGAACATGTTGTTATATAACTAGAGTAGAGTGGGGTAGTACTGGGGAACATGTTGTTATATAACTAGAGTAGAGTGGGGTAGTACTGGGGAACATGTTGTTATATAACTAGAGTAGAGTGGGGTAGCCTACTGGGGAACATGTTGTTATATAACTAGAGTAGAGTGGGGTAGTACTGTACTGGGAAACATGTTGTTATATAACTAGAGTAGAGTGGGGTACGTACTGGGAAACATGTTGTTATATAACTAGAGTAGAGTGGGGTAGTACTGGGAAACATGTTGTTATATAACTAGAGTAGAGTGGGGTAGTACTGGGAAACATGTTGTTATATAACTAGAGTAGAGTGGGGTAGTACTGGGAAACATGTTGTTATATAACTAGAGTAGAGTGGGGTAGTACTGTACTGGGGAACATGTTGTTATATAACTAGAGTAGAGTGGGGTAGTACTGGGAAACATGTTGTTATATAACTAGAGTAGAGTGGGGTAGCACTATACTGGGAAACATGTTGTTATATAACTAGAGTAGAGTGGGGTAGTACTGGGGAACATGTTGTTATATAACTAGAGTAGAGTGGGGTAGTACTGTACTGGGAAACATGTTGTTATATAACTAGAGTAGAGTGGGGTAGTACTGGGGAACATGTTGTTATATAACTAGAGTAGAGTGGGGTAGTACTGTACTGGGAAACATGTTGTTATATAACTAGAGTAGAGTGGGGTAGTACTGGGAAACATGTTGTTATATAACTAGAGTAGAGTGGGGTAGTACTGCACTGGGAAACATGTTGTTATATAACTAGAGTAGAGTGGGGTAGAACTGTACTGGGAAACATGTTGTTATATAACTAGAGTAGAGTGGGGTAGTACTGGGAAACATGTTGTTATATAACTAGAGTAGAGTGGGGTAGTACTGGGGAACATGTTGTTATATAACTAGAGTAGAGTGGGGTAGTACTGTACTGGGAAACATGTTGTTATATAACTAGAGTAGAGTGGGGTAGTACTGGGAAACATGTTGTTATATAACTAGAGTAGAGTGGGGTAGTACTGCACTGGGAAACATGTTGTTATATAACTAGAGTAGAGTGGGGTAGAACTGTACTGGGAAACATGTTGTTATATAACTAGAGTAGAGTGGGGTAGAACTGGGAAAACATGTTGTTATATAACTAGAGTAGAGTGGGGTAGTACTGGGGAACATGTTGTTATATAACTAGAGTAGAGTGGGGTAGTACTGGGAAACATGTTGTTATATAACTAGAGTAGAGTGGGGTAGTACTGGGAAACATGTTGTTATATAACTAGAGTAGAGTGGGGTAGTACTGGGCAACATGTTGTTATATAACTAGAGTAGAGTGGGGTAGTACTGGGGAACATGTTGTTATATAACTAGAGTAGAGTGGGGTAGTACTGGGTAACATGTTGTTATATAACTAGAGTAGAGTGGGGTAGTACTGGGGAACATGTTGTTATATAACTAGAGTAGAGTGGGGTAGTACTGGGAAACATGTTGTTATATAACTAGAGTAGAGTGGGGTAGTACTGTACTGGGAAACATGTTGTTATATAACTAGAGAAGAGTGGGGTAGTACTGGGAAACATGTTGTTATATAACTAGAGTAGAGTGGGGTAGTACTGTACTGGGAAACATGTTGTTATATAACTAGAGTAGAGTGGGGTAGTACTGGGAAACATGTTGTTATATAACTAGAGTAGAGTGGGGTAGTACTGGGAAACATGTTGTTATATAACTAGAGTAGAGTGGGGTAGTACTGGGAAACATGTTGTTATATAACTAGAGTAGAGTGGGGTAGTACTGTACTGGGGAACATGTTGTTATATAACCAGAGTAGAGTGGGGTAGTACTGTACTGGGAAACATGTTGTTATATAACTAGAGTAGAGTGGGGTAGTTCTGTACTGGGGAACATGTTGTTATATAACTAGAGAAGAGTGGGGTAGTACTGGGGAACATGTTGTTATATAACTAGAGTAGAGTGGGGTAGTACTGTACTGGGGAACATGTTGTTATATAACTAGAGTAGAGTGGGGTAGTACTGGGAAACATGTTGTTATATAACTAGAGTAGAGTGGGGTAGTACTGGGAAACATGTTGTTATATAACTAGAGTAGAGTGGGGTAGTACTGGGGAACATGTTGTTATATAACCAGAGTAGAGTGGGGTAGTACTGGGAAACATGTTGTTATATAACTAGAGTAGAGTGGGGTAGTACTGTACTGGGGAACATGTTGTTATATAACTAGAGTAGAGTGGGGTAGTACTGGGGAACATGTTGTTATATAACTAGAGTAGAGTGGGGTAGTACTGGGAAACATGTTGTTATATAACTAGAGTAGAGTGGGGTAGTACTGTACTGGGAAACATGTTGTTATATAACTAGAGTAGAGTGGGGTAGGACTGTACTGGGAAACATGTTGTTATATAACTAGAGTAGAGTGGGGTAGTACTGGGGAACATGTTGTTATATAACTAGAGTAGAGTGGGGTAGTACTGGGGAAACATGTTGTTATATAACTAGAGTAGAGTGGGGTAGTACTGGGTAACATGTTGTTATATAACTAGAGTAGAGTGGGGTAGTCCTGGGGAACATGTTGTTATATAACTAGAGTAGAGTGGGGTAGTACTGGAAACATGTTGTTATATAACTAGAGAAGAGTGGGGTAGTACTGGGAAACATGTTGTTATATAACTAGAGTAGAGTGGGGTAGTACTGGGGAACATGTTGTTATATAACTAGAGTAGAGTGGGGTAGTACTGTACTGGGGAACATGTTGTTATATAACTAGAGTAGAGTGGGGTAGTACTGGGAAACATGTTGTTATATAACTAGAGTAGAGTGGGGTAGTACTGGGTAACATGTTGTTATATAACTAGAGTAGAGTGGGGTAGTACTGGGAAACATGTTGTTATATAACTAGAGTAGAGTGGGGTAGAACTGGGACACATGTTGTTATATAACTAGAGTAGAGTGGGGTATAAACTGTACTGGGAAACATGTTGTTATACAACTAGAGAAGAGTGGGGTAGTACTGGGAAACATGTTGTTATATAACTAGAGTAGAGTGGGGTAGGACTGTACTGGGGAACATGTTGTTATATAACTAGAGTAGAGTGGGGTAGTACTGTACTGGGGAACATGTTGTTATATAACTAGAGTAGAGTGGGGTAGTACTGTACTGGGTAACATGTTGTTATATAACTAGAGTAGAGTGGGGTAGTACTGGGGAACATGTTGTTATATAACTAGAGTAGAGTGGGGTAGTACTGGGGAACATGTTGTTATATAACTAGAGTAGAGTGGGGTAGTACTGGGGAACATGTTGTTATATAACTAGAGTAGAGTGGGGTAGTACTGGGAAACATGTTGTTATATAACTAGAGTAGAGTGGGGTAGTACTGGGAAACATGTTGTTATATAACTAGAGTAGAGTGGGGTAGTACTGGGAAACATGTTGTTATATAACTAGAGTAGAGTGGGGTAGTACTGGGACACATGTTGTTATATAACTAGAGTAGAGTGGGGTAGTACTGGGGAACATGTTGTTATATAACTAGAGTAGAGTGGGGTAGTACTGGGAAACATGTTGTTATATAACTAGAGTAGAGTGGGGTAGTACTGGGGAACATGTTGTTATATAACTAGAGAAGAGTGGGGTAGTACTGGGAAACATGTTGTTATATAACTAGAGTAGAGTGGGGTAGTACTGCACTGGGAAACATGTTGTTATATAACTAGAGTAGAGTGGGGTAGTACTGGGAAACATGTTGTTATATAACTAGAGTAGAGTGGGGTAGTACTGGGAAACATGTTGTTATATAACTAGAGTAGAGTGGGGTAGTACTGGGAAACATGTTGTTATATAACTAGAGTAGAGTGGGGTAGTACTGGGAAACATGTTGTTATATAACTAGAGTAGAGTGGGGTAGTACTGTACTGGGAAACATGTTGTTATATAACTAGAGTAGAGTGGGGTAGTACTGGGAAACATGTTGTTATATAACTAGAGTAGAGTGGGGTAGAACTGGGAAACATGTTGTTATATAACTAGAGTAGAGTGGGGTAGTACTGTACTGGGAAACATGTTGTTATATAACTAGAGAAGAGTGGGGTAGTACTGGGGAACATGTTGTTATATAACTAGAGTAGAGTGGGGTAGTACTGTACTGGGAAACATGTTGTTATATAACTAGAGAAGAGTGGGGTAGTACTGGGGAACATGTTGTTATATAACTAGAGTAGAGTGGGGTAGTACTGGGGAACATGTTGTTATATAACTAGAGTAGAGTGGGGTAGTACTGGGGAACATGTTGTTATATAACTAGAGTAGAGTGGGGTAGTACTGGGTAACATGTTGTTATATAACTAGAGAAGAGTGGGGTAGTACTGTACTGGGAAACATGTTGTTATATAACTAGAGTAGAGTGGGGTAGTACTGGGAAACATGTTGTTATATAACTAGAGTAGAGTGGGGTAGTACTGGGGAACATGTTGTTATATAACTAGAGTAGAGTGGGGTAGTACTGGGGAACATGTTGTTATATAACTAGAGAAGAGTGGGGTAGTACTGTACTGGGAAACATGTTGTTATATAACTAGAGTAGAGTGGGGTAGTACTGGGCAACATGTTGTTATATAACTAGAGTAGAGTGGGGTAGTACTGGGGAACATGTTGTTATATAACTAGAGTAGAGTGGGGTAGTACTGTACTGGGAAACATGTTGTTATATAACTAGAGTAGAGTGGGGTAGTACTGTACTGGGGAACATGTTGTTATATAACTAGAGTAGAGTGGGGTAGTACTGGGAAACATGTTGTTATATAACTAGAGAAGAGTGGGGTAGTACTGGGGAACATGTTGTTATATAACTAGAGTAGAGTGGGGTAGGACTGTACTGGGAAACATGTTGTTATATAACTAGAGTAGAGTGGGGTAGTACTGGGGAACATGTTGTTATATAACTAGAGTAGAGTGGGGTAGTACTGGGAAACATGTTGTTGTTATATAACTAGAGTAGAGTGGGGTAGTACTGGGTAACATGTTGTTATATAACCAGAGTAGAGTGGGGTAGTACTGGGGAACATGTTGTTATATAACTAGAGTAGAGTGGGGTAGTACTGGGAAACATGTTGTTATATAACTAGAGTAGAGTGGGGTAGTACTGGGAAACATGTTGTTATATAACTAGAGAAGAGTGGGGTAGTACTGGGGAACATGTTGTTATATAACTAGAGAAGAGTGGGGTAGTACTGGGGAACATGTTGTTATATAACTAGAGTAGAGTGGGGTAGTACTGGGAAACATGTTGTTATATAACTAGATTAGAGTGGGGTAGTACTGGGAAACATGTTGTTATATAACTAGAGTAGAGTGGGGTAGTACTGGGGAACATGTTGTTATATAACTAGAGTAGAGTGGGGTAGTACTGGGGAACATGTTGTTATATAACTAGAGTAGAGTGGGGTAGGACTGTACTGGGAAACATGTTGTTATATAACTAGAGTAGAGTGGGGTAGTACTGGGGAACATGTTGTTATATAACTAGAGTAGAGTGGGGTAGTACTGGAAACATGTTGTTGTTATATAACTAGAGTAGAGTGGGGTAGTACTGGGGAACATGTTGTTATATAACTAGAGTAGAGTGGGGTAGTACTGGGCAACATGTTGTTATATAACTAGAGTAGAGTGGGGTAGTACTGTACTGGGAAACATGTTGTTATATAACTAGAGTAGAGTGGGGTAGTACTGGGAAACATGTTGTTATATAACTAGAGTAGAGTGGGGTAGTACTGGGGAACATGTTGTTATATAACTAGAGTAGAGTGGGGTAGTACTGGGAAACATGTTGTTATATAACTAGAGAAGAGTGGGGTAGTACTGGGAAACATGTTGTTATATAACTAGAGTAGAGTGGGGTAGTACTGGGAAACATGTTGTTATATAACTAGAGTAGAGTGGGGTAGTACTGTACTGGGAAACATGTTGTTATATAACTAGAGTAGAGTGGGGTAGTACTGGGTAACATGTTGTTATATAACTAGAGAAGAGTGGGGTAGTACTGGGAAACATGTTGTTATATAACTAGAGTAGAGTGGGGTAGTACTGTACTGGGAAACATGTTGTTATATAACTAGAGTAGAGTGGGGTAGTACTGGGAAACATGTTGTTATATAACTAGAGTAGAGTGGGGTAGTACTGGGAAACATGTTGTTATATAACTAGAGTAGAGTGGGGTAGTACTGGGGAACATGTTGTTATATAACTAGAGTAGAGTGGGGTAGTACTGGGAAACATGTTGTTATATAACTAGAGTAGAGTGGGGTAGTACTGGGAAACATGTTGTTATATAACTAGAGTAGAGTGGGGTAGTTCTGGGGAACATGTTGTTATATAACTAGAGTAGAGTGGGGTAGTACTGGGAAACATGTTGTTATATAACTAGAGTAGAGTGGGGTAGGACTGTACTGGGAAACATGTTGTTATATAACTAGAGTAGAGTGGGGTAGTACTGTACTGGGGAACATGTTGTTATATAACTAGAGTAGAGTGGGGTAGTACTGGGAAACATGTTGTTATATAACTAGAGTAGAGTGGGGTAGGACTGTACTGGGAAACATGTTGTTATATAACTAGAGTAGAGTGGGGTAGTACTGGGGAACATGTTGTTATATAACTAGAGTAGAGTGGGGTAGTACTGGGAAACATGTTGTTATATAACTAGAGTAGAGTGGGGTAGACTGTACTGGGACACATGTTGTTATATAACTAGAGTAGAGTGGGGTAGTACTGGGGAACATGTTGTTATATAACTAGAGTAGAGTGGGGTAGTACTGGGAAACATGTTGTTATATAACTAGAGTAGAGTGGGGTAGTACTGGGAAACATGTTGTTATATAACTAGAGTAGAGTGGGGTAGTACTGGGAAACATGTTGTTATATAACTAGAGTAGAGTGGGGTAGTACTGGGAAACATGTTGTTATATAACTAGAGTAGAGTGGGGTAGTACTGGGGAACATGTTGTTATATAACTAGAGTAGAGTGGGGTAGTACTGGGGAACATGTTGTTATATAACTAGAGTAGAGTGGGGTAGTACTGTACTGGGAAACATGTTGTTATATAACTAGAGTAGAGTGGGGTAGTACTGGGAAACATGTTGTTATATAACTAGAGTAGAGTGGGGTAGTACTGGGGAACATGTTGTTATATAACTAGAGTAGAGTGGGGTAGTACTGGGGAACATGTTGTTATATAACTAGAGTAGAGTGGGGTAGTACTGGGAAACATGTTGTTATATAACTAGAGTAGAGTGGGGTAGTACTGGGAAACATGTTGTTATATAACTAGAGTAGAGTGGGGTAGTACTGGGAAACATGTTGTTATATAACTAGAGTAGAGTGGGGTAGTACTGGGGAACATGTTGTTATATAACTAGAGTAGAGTGGGGTAGTACTGGGGAAACATGTTGTTATATAACTAGAGTAGAGTGGGGTAGTACTGGGAAACATGTTGTTATATAACTAGAGTAGAGTGGGGTAGTACTGGGAAACATGTTGTTATATAACTAGAGTAGAGTGGGGTAGTACTGGGAAACATGTTGTTATATAACTAGAGTAGAGTGGGGTAGTACTGGGAAACATGTTGTTATATAACTAGAGTAGAGTGGGGTAGTACTGGGGAACATGTTGTTATATAACTAGAGTAGAGTGGGGTAGTACTGGGAAACATGTTGTTATATAACTAGAGTAGAGTGGGGTAGTACTGGGGAACATGTTGTTATATAACTAGAGTAGAGTGGGGTAGTACTGGGAAACATGTTGTTATATAACTAGAGTAGAGTGGGGTAGTACTGGGAAACATGTTGTTATATAACTAGAGTAGAGTGGGGTAGTACTGGGAAACATGTTGTTATATAACTAGAGTAGAGTGGGGTAGTACTGGGAAACATGTTGTTATATAACTAGAGTAGAGTGGGGTAGTACTGGGAAACATGTTGTTATATAACTAGAGTAGAGTGGGGTACGTACTGGGAAACATGTTGTTATATAACTAGAGTAGAGTGGGGTAGTACTGGGAAACATGTTGTTATATAACTAGAGTAGAGTGGGGTAGTACTGGGAAACATGTTGTTATATAACTAGAGTAGAGTGGGGTAGTACTGTACTGGGAAACATGTTGTTATATAACTAGAGTAGAGTGGGGTAGTACTGCGGAAACATGTTGTTATATAACTAGAGTAGAGTGGGGTAGTACTGGGAAACATGTTGTTATATAACTAGAGTAGAGTGGGGTAGTACTGGGAAACATGTTGTTATATAACTAGAGTAGAGTGGGGTAGTACTGGGAACATGTTGTTATATAACTAGAGTAGAGTGGGGTAGTACTGGGAACATGTTGTTATATAACTAGAGTAGAGTGGGGTAGTACTGTACTGGGAAACATGTTGTTATATAACTAGAGTAGAGTGGGGTAGTACTGTACTGGGAACATGTTGTTATATAACTAGAGTAGAGTGGGGTAGTACTGGGAAACATGTTGTTATATAACTAGAGTAGAGTGGGGTAGTACTGTACTGGGAAACATGTTGTTATATAACTAGAGTAGAGTGGGGTAGTACTGGGAAACATGTTGTTATATAACTAGAGTAGAGTGGGGTAGTACTGGGAAACATGTTGTTATATAACTAGAGTAGAGTGGGGTAGTACTGGGAAACATGTTGTTATATAACTAGAGTAGAGTGGGGTAGTACTGGGAAACATGTTGTTATATAACTAGAGTAGAGTGGGGTAGTACTGGGAAACATGTTGTTATATAACTAGAGTAGAGTGGGGTAGTACTGTACTGGGAAACATGTTGTTATATAACTAGAGTAGAGTGGGGTAGTACTGTACTGGGAAACATGTTGTTATATAACTAGAGTAGAGTGGGGTAGTACTGGGGAACATGTTGTTATATAACTAGAGTAGAGTGGGGTACGTACTGGGAAACATGTTGTTATATAACTAGAGTAGAGTGGGGTAGTACTGGGAAACATGTTGTTATATAACTAGAGTAGAGTGGGGTAGTACTGGGAAACATGTTGTTATATAACTAGAGTAGAGTGGGGTAGTACTGGGAAACATGTTGTTATATAACTAGAGTAGAGTGGGGTAGTACTGTACTGGGAAACATGTTGTTATATAACTAGAGTAGAGTGGGGTAGTACTGGGAAACATGTTGTTATATAACTAGAGTAGAGTGGGGTAGTACTGGGAAACATGTTGTTATATAACTAGAGTAGAGTGGGGTAGTACTGTACTGGGAAACATGTTGTTATATAACTAGAGTAGAGTGGGGTAGTACTGGGAAACATGTTGTTATATAACTAGAGTAGAGTGGGGTAGTACTGGGAAACATGTTGTTATATAACTAGAGTAGAGTGGGGTAGTACTGTACTGGGAACATGTTGTTATATAACTAGAGTAGAGTGGGGTAGTACTGGGAAACATGTTGTTATATAACTAGAGTAGAGTGGGGTAGTACTGGGAAACATGTTGTTATATAACTAGAGTAGAGTGGGGTAGTACTGGGGAAACATGTTGTTATATAACTAGAGTAGAGTGGGGTAGTACTGGGAAACATGTTGTTATATAACTAGAGTAGAGTGGGGTAGTACTGTACTGGGAAACATGTTGTTATATAACTAGAGTAGAGTGGGGTAGTACTGGGAAACATGTTGTTATATAACTAGAGTAGAGTGGGGTAGTACTGGGAAACATGTTGTTATATAACTAGAGTAGAGTGGGGTAGTACTGGGGAAACATGTTGTTATATAACTAGAGTAGAGTGGGGTAGTACTGGGAAACATGTTGTTATATAACTAGAGTAGAGTGGGGTAGTACTGGGAAACATGTTGTTATATAACTAGAGTAGAGTGGGGTAGTACTGGGAACATGTTGTTATATAACTAGAGTAGAGTGGGGTAGTACTGGGGAACATGTTGTTATATAACTAGAGTAGAGTGGGGTAGTACTGGGAAACATGTTGTTATATAACTAGAGTAGAGTGGGGTAGTACTGGGGAACATGTTGTTATATAACTAGAGTAGAGTGGGGTAGTACTGGGGAACATGTTGTTATATAACTAGAGTAGAGTGGGGTAGTACTGGGGAAACATGTTGTTATATAACTAGAGTAGAGTGGGGTAGTACTGGGAAACATGTTGTTATATAACTAGAGTAGAGTGGGGTAGTACTGGGGAACATGTTGTTATATAACTAGAGTAGAGTGGGGTAGTACTGGGGAACATGTTGTTATATAACTAGAGTAGAGTGGGGTAGTACTGGGAAACATGTTGTTATATAACTAGAGTAGAGTGGGGTAGTACTGGGGAACATGTTGTTATATAACTAGAGTAGAGTGGGGTAGTACTGGGAAACATGTTGTTATATAACTAGAGTAGAGTGGGGTAGTACTGGGAAACATGTTGTTATATAACTAGAGTAGAGTGGGGTAGTACTGTACTGGGAAACATGTTGTTATATAACTAGAGTAGAGTGGGGTAGTACTGGGGAACATGTTGTTATATAACTAGAGTAGAGTGGGGTAGTACTGGGGAACATGTTGTTATATAACTAGAGTAGAGTGGGGTAGTACTGGGAAACATGTTGTTATATAACTAGAGTAGAGTGGGGTAGTACTGTACTGGGAAACATGTTGTTATATAACTAGAGTAGAGTGGGGTAGTACTGGGAAACATGTTGTTATATAACTAGAGTAGAGTGGGGTAGTACTGGGGAACATGTTGTTATATAACTAGAGTAGAGTGGGGTAGTACTGGGAAACATGTTGTTATATAACTAGAGTAGAGTGGGGTAGGACTGTACTGGGAAACATGTTGTTATATAACTAGAGTAGAGTGGGGTAGTACTGGGGAACATGTTGTTATATAACTAGAGTAGAGTGGGGTAGTACTGGGAAACATGTTGTTATATAACTAGAGTAGAGTGGGGTAGAACTGTACTGGGAAACATGTTGTTATATAACTAGAGAAGAGTGGGGTAGTACTGGGGAACATGTTGTTATATAACTAGAGTAGAGTGGGGTAGTACTGTACTGGGAAACATGTTGTTATATAACTAGAGAAGAGTGGGGTAGTACTGGGGAACATGTTGTTATATAACTAGAGTAGAGTGGGGTAGTACTGTACTGGGGAACATGTTGTTATATAACTAGAGTAGAGTGGGGTAGCACTGTACTGGGAAACATGTTGTTATATAACTAGAGTAGAGTGGGGTAGTACTGGGGAACATGTTGTTATATAACTAGAGTAGAGTGGGGTAGTACTGTACTGGGAAACATGTTGTTATATAACTAGAGTAGAGTGGGGTAGTACTGTACTGGGAAACATGTTGTTATATAACTAGAGTAGAGTGGGGTAGTACTGGGAAAACATGTTGTTATATAACTAGAGTAGAGTGGGGTAGTACTGGGGAACATGTTGTTATATAACTAGAGTAGAGTGGGGTAGTACTGGGGAACATGTTGTTATATAACTAGAGTAGAGTGGGGTAGTACTGGGGAACATGTTGTTATATAACTAGAGTAGAGTGGGGTAGTACTGTACTGGGAAACATGTTGTTATATAACTAGAGTAGAGTGGGGTAGTACTGTACTGGGGAACATGTTGTTATATAACTAGAGTAGAGTGGGGTAGTACTGGGGAACATGTTGTTATATAACTAGAGTAGAGTGGGGTAGTACTGGGAAAACATGTTGTTATATAACTAGAGTAGAGTGGGGTAGTACTGGGAAACATGTTGTTATATAACTAGAGAAGAGTGGGGTAGTACTGGGAAACATGTTGTTATATAACTAGAGTAGAGTGGGGTAGTACTGTACTGGGGAACATGTTGTTATATAACTAGAGTAGAGTGGGGTAGTACTGTACTGGGGAACATGTTGTTATATAACTAGAGTAGAGTGGGGTAGTACTGGGAAACATGTTGTTATATAACTAGAGTAGAGTGGGGTAGTACTGTACTGGGAAACATGTTGTTATATAACTAGAGAAGAGTGGGGTAGTACTGGGAAACATGTTGTTATATAACTAGAGTGGAGTGGGGTAGTACTGTACTGGGTAACATGTTGTTATATAACTAGAGTAGAGTGGGGTAGGACTGGGAAACATGTTGTTATATAACTAGAGTAGAGTGGGGTAGTACTGGGAAACATGTTGTTATATAACTAGAGTAGAGTGGGGTAGTACTGGGAACATGTTGTTATATAACTAGAGTAGAGTGGGGTAGTACTGGGACACATGTTGTTATATAACTAGAGTAGAGTGGGGTAGTACTGGGAAACATGTTGTTATATAACTAGAGTAGAGTGGGGTAGTACTGTACTGGGAAACATGTTGTTATATAACTAGAGTAGAGTGGGGTAGTACTGGGGAACATGTTGTTATATAACTAGAGTAGAGTGGGGTAGGACTGGGAAACATGTTGTTATATAACTAGAGTAGAGTGGGGTAGTACTGTACTGGGAAACATGTTGTTATATAACTAGAGTAGAGTGGGGTAGTACTGGGAAACATGTTGTTATATAACTAGAGTAGAGTGGGGTAGTACTGGGAAACATGTTGTTATATAACTAGAGTAGAGTGGGGTAGTACTGTACTGGGAAACATGTTGTTATATAACTAGAGTAGAGTGGGGTAGTACTGTACTGGGGAACATGTTGTTATATAACTAGAGTAGAGTGGGGTAGTACTGGGTAACATGTTGTTATATAACTAGAGTAGAGTGGGGTAGTACTGTACTGGGGAACATGTTGTTATATAACTAGAGTAGAGTGGGGTAGTACTGGGGAACATGTTGTTATATAACTAGAGTAGAGTGGGGTAGTACTGGGAAACATGTTGTTATATAACTAGAGTAGAGTGGGGTAGTACTGTACTGGGGAACATGTTGTTATATAACTAGAGTAGAGTGGGGTAGTACTGGGACACATGTTGTTATATAACTAGAGTAGAGTGGGGTAGTACTGTACTGGGGAACATGTTGTTATATAACTAGAGTAGAGTGGGGTAGCACTGTACTGGGAAACATGTTGTTATATAACTAGAGTAGAGTGGGGTAGTACTGGGGAACATGTTGTTATATAACTAGAGTAGAGTGGGGTAGTACTGGGAAACATGTTGTTATATAACTAGAGTAGAGTGGGGTAGTACTGTACTGGGTAACATGTTGTTATATAACTAGAGTAGAGTGGGGTAGTACTGGGAAACATGTTGTTATATAACTAGAGTAGAGTGGGGTAGTACTGGGAAACATGTTGTTATATAACTAGAGTAGAGTGGGGTAGGACTGGGGAACATGTTGTTATATAACTAGAGTAGAGTGGGGTAGTACTGGGGAACATGTTGTTATATAACTAGAGTAGAGTGGGGTAGTACTGTACTGGGAAACATGTTGTTATATAACTAGAGTAGAGTGGGGTAGTACTGTACTGGGAAACATGTTGTTATATAACTAGAGTAGAGTGGGGTAGTACTGGGCAACATGTTGTTATATAACTAGAGTAGAGTGGGGTAGTACTGGGTAACATGTTGTTATATAACTAGAGTAGAGTGGGGTAGTACTGGGGAACATGTTGTTATATAACTAGAGTAGAGTGGGGTAGTACTGGGGAACATGTTGTTATATAACTAGAGTAGAGTGGGGTATTACTGGGAAACATGTTGTTATATAACTAGAGTAGAGTGGGGTAGTACTGGGAAACATGTTGTTATATAACTAGAGTAGAGTGGGGTAGTACTGGGAAACATGTTGTTATATAACTAGAGTAGAGTGGGGTAGTACTGTACTGGGGAACATGTTGTTATATAACTAGAGTAGAGTGGGGTAGTACTGGGAAACATGTTGTTATATAACTAGAGAAGAGTGGGGTAGTACTGGGGAACATGTTGTTATATAACTAGAGTAGAGTGGGGTAGTACTGGGAAACATGTTGTTATATAACTAGAGAAGAGTGGGGTAGTACTGTACTGGGGAACATGTTGTTATATAACTAGAGTAGAGTGGGGTAGTACTGGGGAACATGTTGTTATATAACTAGAGTAGAGTGGGGTAGTACTGGGGAACATGTTGTTATATAACTAGAGTAGAGTGGGGTAGTACTGGGGAACATGTTGTTATATAACTAGAGTAGAGTGGGGTAGTACTGGGAAACATGTTGTTATATAACTAGAGTAGAGTGGGGTAGTACTGGGGAACATGTTGTTATATAACTAGAGTAGAGTGGGGTAGTACTGGGGAACATGTTGTTATATAACTAGAGAAGAGTGGGGTAGTACTGGGAAACATGTTGTTATATAACTAGAGTAGAGTGGGGTAGTACTGGGGAACATGTTGTTATATAACTAGAGTAGAGTGGGGTATTACTGGGGAACATGTTGTTATATAACTAGAGTAGAGTGGGGTAGTACTGGGGAACATGTTGTTATATAACTAGAGTAGAGTGGGGTATTACTGGGGAACATGTTGTTATATAACTAGAGTAGAGTGGGGTAGTACTGGGAAACATGTTGTTATATAACTAGAGTAGAGTGGGGTAGAACTGTACTGGGAACATGTTGTTATATAACTAGAGTAGAGTGGGGTAGTACTGGGAAACATGTTGTTATATAACTAGAGTACAGTGGGGTAGTACTGGGAAACATGTTGTTATATAACTAGAGTAGAGTGGGGTAGTACTGTACTGGGAAACATGTTGTTATATAACTAGAGTAGAGTGGGGTAGTACTGGGAAACATGTTGTTATATAACTAGAGTAGAGTGGGGTAGTACTGTACTGGGAAACATGTTGTTATATAACTAGAGTAGAGTGGGGTAGAACTGTTCTGGGAAACATGTTGTTATATAACTAGAGTAGAGTGGGGTAGAACTGTTCTGGGAAACATGTTGTTATATAACTAGAGTAGAGTGGGGTAGTACTGGGAAACATGTTGTTATATAACCAGAGTAGAGTGGGGTAGTACTGTTCTGGGAAACATGTTGTTATATAACTAGAGTAGAGTGGGGTAGTACTGGGAAACATGTTGTTATATAACTAGAGTAGAGTGGGGTAGTACTGGGAAACATGTTGTTATATAACTAGAGTAGAGTGGGGTAGTACTGGGGAACATGTTGTTATATAACTAGAGTAGAGTGGGGTAGTACTGGGGAACATGTTGTTATATAACTAGAGTAGAGTGGGGTAGAACTGTACTGGGAAACATGTTGTTATATAACTAGAGTAGAGTGGGGTAGTACTGGGAAACATGTTGTTATATAACTAGAGTAGAGTGGGGTAGTACTGGGGAACATGTTGTTATATAACTAGAGTAGAGTGGGGTAGAACTGTACTAGGAAACATGTTGATTGGGTTTAGTATTTTGTATTTTCTGTCCACTCACTGTTCAGATTGAAATTGCCCCCGCTACCGTGTGTGTGTGTGTGTGTGTGTGTGTGTGTGTGTGTGTGTGTGTGTGTGTGTGTGTGTGTGTGTGTGTGTGTGTGTGTGTGTGTGTGTGTGTGTGTGTGTGCATGCCTGTGTGTCTATGTATGTGTTTGAGTGTGTGTGTGTATGTATGTGCATGCCTGTGTGTGTATGTATGTGTGTGAGTGTGTGTATGTATGTGCATTCCTGTGTGTGAGTGTGTGTGAGTGTGTGTGTGTGTGTGTGTCCATTCCAGCTGTATCCATTAGTCTGGGTCCTTCACCTTTGACGTCTCAATCAGAGGGAAAGAAATACACCTCAGAAAGCACAGATGCTCAGGTTCCATCAGCCCTCTTTAAACAGCCCTCACTCACAAGAACACGGCAGACATTTTAAGTCAGTGCAGTTAAATGGAGCTTGAAATTGCTGTGTCTTTTTCAAGTGAGGAACAAATGTTTGTAGACCAGCAAGGCGTGAAAGTAGCCAAGTCAAACACATTTAGTTTTCCAGTGACCCAATATTAAATAATAACTTTGCTTTTTCAGGGGTTTTTTTTGTTTTTTTTTTAAGGGTATGATTTATATATCATATTTAATGTTTGATCTACAACAATCTTCACTCATTCGAGTCCTTGCAGAGGGCTGAACAGAATGAATAACTGGAAATACAGCAAAATATAATACCACATCTATATTTAATAACCTAGAATACCACATCTATATTTAATAACCTAGAATACCACATCTATATTTAATAACCTAGAATACCACATCTATATTTAATAACCTATAATACCACATCTATATTTAGTAACCTATATTACCACATCTATATTTAATAACCTATAATACCACATCTATATTTAATAACCTATAATACCACATCTATATTTAGTAACCTATAATACCACATCTATATTTAATAACCTAGAATACCACATCTATATTTAGTAACCTATAATACCACATCTATATTTAATAACCTATAATACCACATATATCTTCTGTAACCTATCATTCCTGATATATCTTCTGTAACCTATCATTCCTGATATATCTTCTGTAACCTATAATTCCTGATATATCTTCTGTAACCTATCATTCCTGATATATCTTCTGTAACCTAGCATTCCTGATATATCTTCTGTAACCTATCATTCCTGATATATCTTCTGTAACCTATCATTCCTGATATATCTTCTGTAACCTATCATTCCTGATATATCTTCTGTAACCTATCATTCCTGATATATCTTCTGTAACCTATCATTCCTGATATATCTTCTGTAACCTATCATTCCTGATATATCTTCTGTAACCTATCATTCCTGATATATCTTCTGTAACCTATCATTCCTGATATATCTTCTGTAACCTATCATTCCTGATATATCTTCTGTAACCTATTGTCACGTCTGTCAATGAGCAGGAAACGGCTGAGTCAGGCGCAGGAGACAACCTGGTCCGTAGAAAAATATTTAATAAATTCCAGAGTGAATACAACGAAAGGCAGGATGCAAAACGTAAGCAGGAGGTAGAACAACTCCAAAACTCAAAATACACGGAACGCAGTCCGGCTACCCTGATAAAGCGTTGAATGAACAAAACCCCATAAGAAAATACTCCAGCCATTAATCCACAAACGTAACACGAAACAATCCCGCACAACCCCAAACAACAAACTGACAAACTAAATACCCTCCCACTAATTACAAACAAGAAACAGGTGCGCACAAAACAGACATAACTAACAGACACATGAAACATGGATCGGTGACAGCTAGTAGGCCGGCGACAACGACCGCCGAGCGCCGCCCGACCGGGGATTGGCGCCACCTTCTGTGGACGTTGTGACACCTATAATACCCACATCTCAGTCCTTCACCGTAACCGCCTATCATTCCTGATATATCTTCAGTAACCTATAATTCCTGATATGTCTTCAGTAACCTATAATACCACATCTATCTTCAGTAACCTATAATATCACATTGTAATGTGCGTCGTATAGAGGAGACCAAGGCGTGGCGTGTTGAGTGCTCATGATTATTCTTTAATGAAAACTAAACACTTTTACAAAGAAACAAAATGACAGCAAACACTTCCGTCAGGCAACAGACAACAAAACGGAAAACAACTACCCACAAAACACAGGGAAAAACAGGCTGCCTAAGTATGGCTTCCAATCAGAGACAACGATAGACAGCTGCCTCTGATTGGAAACCATACCCGGCCAACACATAGAAATACAAAACATAGAATGCCCACCCACCTATCACACCCTGACCTAACTAAACAGAGAAAACACAGCTCTCCTAGGTCAGAGCGTGACACACATCTATATTCAGTAACCTATAATTCCTGATATATCTTCTGTAACCTATAATACCACATCTATATCTTCAGTAACCTATAATACCACATATATATTTAGTAACCTAGAATACCACATCTATATTTAGTAACCTATAATTCCTGACACAAATGACTCCTAGTACATGGATCTTTCCCAACGATTAAAAATCTGATTTCACCTCACAACAGGATTCTGCAGAGCAAAATGACATCCTCTCCTCTCCTCTCCTCTCCCTCTCCCTCTCCTCTCCTCTCCTCTCCTCTCCTCTCCCATGTGCCTGGTAGTTGAGTTCACCTGGCCTCGTCGTAACAGTAACAGTGGTTAACCTCTTGGGGCTAGGTGGGACGCTAGCGTGCCACCCGTGGTGCACTCCATCAACAGCAGGTGCATTTCAAGAGCGGCAAATTTGAATCCAAATAAATGTCAAAATTCAAATTTTTCAAAAATACAACAATTTTACACCATTTGAAAGATAAACATCTCCTTAATCTAACCACGTTTTACGATTTCAAAAAGGTTTTACGGCGAAAGCATAAATTTAGAGTATGTTAGGACAGTACATTTACAAGAGTTGTGTGTAATGTTTTGTCAAGTCAAAGACAGGGTCACCAAAACCATAAAACCAGCTAAAATGATGCACTAACCTTTTACAATCTCCATCAGATGACACTCCTAGGACATTATGTTAGACAATGCATGCATTTTTAGTTCTATCAAGTTCATATTTATATCCAAAAACAGCGTTTTACTATGGCATTGATGTTGAGGAAATCGTTTCCCTCCAATAACCGGCAGTCAAGTCAGCGTCACAAATTAAATAATTAAAATTAGAAAACATTGGTAAAATATTATATTGTCATTTAAAGAATTATAGATTTACATCTCTTGAACTCAATCAACTTGCCAGATTTAAAAATAACCTTACTGGGAAATCACACTTTGCAATAATCTGAGCACTGCGCCCAGAAAAATACGCGTTGCGATACAGACTAGACGTCATGTTGGGGAGATCTAAAATCGAAAATACTATGTAAATAATCCATTACCTTTGATTCTCTTCATCAGATGTCACTTCCAGGTATCACAGGTCCATAACGAATGTAGTTTTGTTCAAAAAAGCTCATCATTTATGTCCAAAAATCTCCGTCTCGTTAGCACATGATGTAAGCCAGCCGGACTTCTCGTCATGAACGAGGGGAAAAAATATATTTCCGTTCGTTCAAACATGTCAAACGTTGTATAGCATAAATCATTAGGGCCTTTTTTAACCAGAACATGAATAATATTCAAGGTGGACGAATGCATACTCTTTTATAACGTATTGGAACGAGGGTACCCAACATGAACTCGCGCGCCAGGTGTCTAATGGGACATCATCGTTCCATGGCTCTTGTTCGGTCAGATCTCCCTCCAGAAGACTCAAAACACTTTGTAAAGGCTGGTGACATCTAGTGGAAGCAATAGGAAGTGCCAAAATATTCCTAAGCCCCTGTGTTTTTCAATGGGATAGGTTTAAAGTCAATACAACACATCAGGTATCCACTTCCTGTCAGAAAATGTCTCAGGGTTTTGCCTGCCAAATGAGTTCTGTTATACTCACAGACACCATTCAAACAGTTTTAGAAACTTTAGAGTGTTTTCTATCCATATATAATAAGTATATGCATATTCTAGTTACTGGGTAGGATTAGTAACCAGATTAAATCGGGTACATTTTTTTTATCCAGACGTGCAAATGCTGCCCCCTAGACCCAACAGGTTAAGGTAGCTGACGCAGAAAGCCCAGTCAACAGGAGGCCATTAGCACTAGCAGTGAGGTTACACGATCAGGATGGTAAAGTTAGAGTATTCTAGATGTAAACTAAAAGTAACTAACTAAAGCTTTTACCCAGCATTGCTCTTTCTTACACCCCCGGTACATGTTTATTCATGCGTTTAGCCTGTCAGGCTGTTATTTGTGTATTGCATTATAAATTGACTGTCTTGTGTTTGTTTTTATGTTGCTATGGCTGCGAGCTCCTACAAAACATATTCTTATGTATGTATTCCTATAGGCTACCTGAAAATTGATTAATACAACTTTAACTTGGAATAATGTTTTCTCTATTTGATCATGTATATTGTTTATGTGAAGACCAAAAGGCAGAAATATTCAAGTTTTCAAGTGAGAACAGGTTTAGAAATTTTAGCAAATGTATTAAAAATAAAAAACAAAAATACCTTATTTGCATAAGTGTTCAGACCCTTTGCAATGAGACTCGAAATTGAGCTCAGGTGAATCCTGTTTCCATTGATCATCCTTGTGATGTTCTACAACTTGATTGGATTCCATCTGTGGTAAATTCAATTATTGGACAAGATTTGGAAAGGCACACACCTGTCTATATAAGGTCCCACAGTCGACAGTACATGTCAGAGCAAAAACCAAGCCATGAGGTCGAAGGAATTGTCGATAGAGCTCCGAGACAGGATTGTGTCGAGGCACAGATCTTGGGAAGGGTACCAAAAAATGTCTGCAGCATTGAAGGTCCCCAAGAACACAGTGGCCTCCATCATTCTTAAATGGAAGAAGTTTGGAACCACCAAGACTCTTCCTAGAGCTGGCCTCCCGGCCAAACTGAGCAATCGGGGGAAAAGGGCCTTGGTCAGGGAGGTGACAAAGAACCCGATGGTCACTCTGACAAAACTCCAGAGTTCCTCTGTGGAGATGGGAGAACCTCCCAGAAGGACAACCATCTCTGCAGCACTCCACCAATCAGGTTTTTATGCGAGAGTGGCCAGGCGGAAGCCAAAATGCAACTAAAGGACTTTCAGACCATGAGAAACAAGATTCTCAAGTCTGATGAAACCAAGATTGAACTCTTTGTCCTGAATACCAAGTGGAAAGCATGGTGGTGGCAGCATCCCTGCAGTGAAGCATGGTGGTGGCAGCATCATGCTGTGAGGATGTTTATCGGCAGCAGGGACTGGGAGAATAGTCAGGATCGAGGAAAAGATGAATGTAGCAAAGTACAGAGAGATACTTGATGAAAACCTGCTCCAGAGCGCTCAGGACCTCAGACTGGGGCGAAGGTTCACCTTCCCACAGCCAGGACAAAAAATAGGAGTGTCTCTGAATGTCCTTTAGTGGCTCAGCCAGAGCCCAGACTTGGACCCGATCGAATATCTCTGGAGAGACCTGAAAGTAGCTGTGCAGAGATGCTCTTCATCCAACCTGACAGAGCTTGAGAGGATCTGCGGAGAAGAATGGGAGAAACTCCCCAAATAAAGGTGTGCTAATCTTGTTGCGTCATACCCAAGAAGACCTAAGGCTATTTATTTTATAAATTTTCAAGAAATTCTAAAAACCTGCTTTTGTTTTGTCATTATGGGGTACTGTGTGTAGATTAAAGAGGGGGGGGGAACGATTTAATACATTTTCGCATAAGGCTGTAACGTAACAAAATGTGGAAGAAGTGAATGGATCTGAATACTGTATCACAGTCATAGTAAGTAAATGTTTTCCTTAATAAAGTAGCTATCAGCAAGGTCAGAGCTAGTAAGAGCTAAAAAAGTGAAGTGCTGTGGTATTATTTAAGATACTCTTTGAAGAGGTAGGGCTTGAGATGTTTTCAGAAGATGGGCCAAGAGACCAGAGGTGGCAGAACGGAGTGCCCGAGTTGGGGTGTAGGGTTTGATCATAGCCTGAAGGTAGGGAGGGACAGTTCCTCTTGCTGTTCTGTAGCTAAGCACCATGGTCTTGTAATGGATGCGAGCTTTGACTGGAAGCCAGTGGAGTGTGAGGAGGATCGGGGTGACATGGGAGAACTTGAGAAGGTTGAACACCTGGCGGGCTGCAGCATTCTAGATAAGTTGCAGGGGTTTGATAGCACAAGCGAGGAGCCCAGCCAACAGCAAGTTGCAGTAGTCTAGACGGGAGATGACAAGCGCTTGGATTAGGACTTGCTCCACTTCCTGTGTGAGGTAGGGTCGTAATCAACGGATGTTATAGAGCATGAACCTGCATGAGCGAGTCGCTGCTTTTATGTTTGCAGAGAACGACAGGGTGTTGTGCAGGGTCATGCCAAGATTCTTTGCACTCTGGGATGTTGACACCGTGGAGTTGTCAACCGTGATGGAGAGGTCTTGGAGTGGGCACGCCTTTCCTGGGAGGAAGAGCAGCTCCGTCTTGTCGAGGTTGAGGTGTTGGCCCGACATCCAAGCTGAGATATCTGCCAGAGATGCGTGTCGCCACCTGGGTGTCAGAAGGGGGGAAGGAGAAAAGTAGTTGAGTGTCATCCGCATAGCAATGACAGGAGAGACCATGTGAGGAGTTGACAGAACCGAGTGACTTGGTGTATAGAGAGAAGAGGAGGGTCTAGAACCAAGCCCTGGGGGACACCAGTAGTGAGAGTACATGGTGCAGACACAGATCCTCTCCATTTCATCTGTTAGGAGCGACCTGCCAGGTAGAATGCAATCCAAGAGTGTGCAGAGTCTTAGGCGCCCAGGCCTGAGAGGGTGGGGAGGAGAATCTGATGTTCACGGTGTCGAAGGCAGCGGACAGATCTAGGTGAGAACAGAGGAGAGAGAGTCAGCTTTGGCAGTGCAGAGAGCCTCCGTGACACAGAGAAGAGCAGTCTCGGTTGAGTGACCAGTCTTGAAGCCTGACTGGTTAGAGTAAAAAAGATTGTTCTAAGAGGTAGCGAGAGAGTTGGTTTGAGACAGAGACATCCCGCTCAAGTGTTTTGAAAAGAAAAGAAAGAAGGGATACAGGTCTATAGTTTTTGACATCAGAGAAGTCGAGTGTTGGTTTGTTGTGGAGGGGAGCAACTCGGGTTATTTTGAAGTAATAGGGGATGCAGCCAATGGTCAGGGGTGAGTTGTTGAGGGAAATTAAGAATGTGAGAAGGTCTCCAGAGATGGTCTGAAGAAGGAAGGAAGGGATGGGGTCAAGTGGGAAGGTTGTTGGGTGGCTGGACCTCACTTGTTGCAGGACTTCATCTGGAGAGAGAGGTGAAGATGCAGGGAGTAGGACCAGTAGACTCTATAGGCTGAGGAGTGAGCAGTGGATGTTGTCAACCTTCTTTTCAAATTGGTTACAGTGAGATTAGTAGGAGAACAGAGACCTGGAGGGGGGTTGCAGTGAGATTAGTAGGAGATCAGAGACCTGGAGGGGGGTTGCAGTGAGATTAGTAGGAGATCAGAGACCTGGAGGGGGGTTACAGTGAGATTAGTAGGAGATCAGAGACCTGGAGGGGGGTTACAGTGAGATTAGTAGGAGAACAGAGACCTGGAGGGGGGTTGCAGTGAGATTAGTAGACAAATAGGTCAAGCATATTCCCTGCATTGTGAGTGGGAGGGGACTGAGAAAGGGTTAGGTCAAAAGAGGCAAGGAGTGGAAAAAGAGAGTTCGAAAGCTCTCACCCTATTTTTATTACCTTTATTTACCTAGGAAAGTCAGTTAAGAACAAATGTATTATTTACAATGACAGCCTAGGAACAGTGGGTTAACTGCCTTGTTCAGGGGCAGAACGACAGATTTGTACCTTGTCAGCTCAGGGATTTGATCTAGCAACTTTTCGGTTACCTGGAGGGGGGTTACAGTGCGATTAGTAGGAGAACAGAGGTTCTGCACAACACTCTAATCACTAGGCTACTCGCCCTGCCGCCTAACACAGTACCCAAACCGGGCATGCGCGTGCAGCATCGTGCGCCATCGTGCGCAAATAGATTTTGTCCCCCGACACCAAACGCGATCAGGACACGCAGGTTGAAATATCAAAACCAACTCTGAACCAATTATATTAATTTGGGAACTGGTCGAGAAGCATTAAACATTTATGGCAATTTAGCTAGCTAGCTTGCAGTTGCTAGCTAATTTGTCCTATTTAGCTAGCATGCTGTTGCTAGCTAATTTGTCCAGGGATATAAACGTTGAGTTGTTATTTTACCTGAAATGCACAAGGTCCTCTACTCCGACAATTAATCCACACATTAAACGGCCAACCGAATCGTTTCTAGTCATCTCTCCTCCTTCCAGGCTTTTTCTTCTTTGGACTTTATATGGTGATCGGCATCTAACTTTCACAGTATTACCACGACGACCGACCGAACTCAGTTCATCTTTCAATCACCCACGTGGGTATAACCAATGAGGAGATGGCACGTGTGTATCTGCTTCCATAAACCAATGAGGAGATGGAAGAGGCAAGACTTTCAGCGCGTTCTGCGCCACATATAGAATCAACTTCTATTTTAGTGCCTGGCAACGCAGACGCTCGTTGGTGTGCACGAGCAGTGTGGGTGCAATGATTGAATAACATGTATGTGTACATTTATTTTGCAACGCTCGCGCACGCGACGCCTACGGTGTGGTCAGCATGTTAGATGTTCACTGTATCCTGTAATCACACCTACAACACTGTAAATGTGAGAATTATTCAATCTGAAACTGAATCTGATCAATACGAAATAATAAGAGAAATATGATCAATAGGAAATAATAAGAGAATATGATCAATAGGAAATAATAAGAGAATATGATCAATAGGAAATAATAAGAGAATCTGATCAATAGGAAATAATAAGAGAATCTGATCAATAGGAAATAATAAGAGAATATGATCAATACGAAATAATAAGAGAAATATGAACATAAAGTAAATGGCTGAGTAGAAGAGAACAAACATTTTAGCTAGAATACAGGAAGAGTATTTACAGGAATTTCCTTTTTCACATGAAAACACTGGTTTAAGGCTTTTATTGAATACCAGGCATGAGTGTAAGCCCAGTTTCTTTGAGTCTGATATTTCTAAGGTTTTTAGTTTGTATTGTATAACACACGTATTATTCCACTGCAAGAACAGCACACTTAGCATTGCAATGACATTGAATTTAAATTTAAAGACAGCACATGGTTTAGCAGCAACATTAATCAACATCACATGGTTCGTCTGGTTCACCAACTACTTCTCAGACAGAGTTCAGTGTGTCAAATCGGAGGGCCTGTTGTCCGGACCTCTGGCAGTCTCTATGGGTGTGCCACAGGTTTCAATTCTCGGGCCGACTCTCTTCTCTGTATACATCAATGATGTCGCTCTTGCTGCTGGTGATTCTCTGATCCACGTTTACGCAGACGACACCATTCTCTATGCTTCTGGCCCTTCTTTGGACACTGTGTTAAATAACCTCCAGACGAGCTTCAATGCCATATAACACTCCTTCCGTGGCCTCCAACTGCTCTTAAATACAAGTAAAACTAAATGCATGCTCTTCAACCGATCGCTGCCTGCACCTGCCCGCCCGTCCAGCATCACTACTCTGGACGGTTCTGACTTAGAATATGTGGACAACTACAAATACCTAGGTGTCTGGTTAGACTGTAAACTCTCCTTCCATTCTCACATTAAGCATCTCCAATCCAAAATTAAATCTTGAATCGGCTTCCTATTTCGCAACAAAGCATCCTTCACTCATGCTGCCAAACATACCCTCGTAAAACTGACTATCCTACCGATCCTTGACTTCGGCGATGTCATTTACAAAATAGCCTCCAACACTCTACTCAGCAAATTGGATGCTGTCTATCACAGTGCCATCCGTTTTGTCACCAAAGCCCCATATTCTACCCACCACTGCGACCTGTACGCTCTCGCTGGCCCTTACATCATACTCGTCGCCAAACCCACTGGCTCCAGGTCATCTATAAGACTTTGCTAGGTAAAGCCCCGCCTTATCTCAGCTCACTGGTCACCATAGCAACACCCACCCGTAGCATGCGCCCCAGCAGGTATATCTCTCTGGTAACCCCCAAAGCCAATTCCTCTTTTGGCCGCCTTTCCTTCCAGTTCTCCGCTGCCAATGACTGGAACGAACTACAAAAATCTCTGAAGCTGGAGACTCATATCTCCCTCACTAACTTTAAGCACCAGCTGTCAGAGCAGCTCACAGATCACTGCACCTGTACATAGCCCATCTGTAAATAGCCCATCCAAGCTACCTCATCCCCATACTGTATTTATTTATTTATCTTGCTCCTTTGCACCCCAGTATCTCTACTTGCACATTCATCTTCTGCACAAATATCACTCCAGTGTTTAATTGCTATATTGTAATTATTTCGCCACAATGGCCTATTTATTGCCTTACCTCCCTTATCCCACCTCATTTGCACACACTGTATATAGACTTTTTCTTTTGTATTGTTGACTGTATGTTTGTTTATTTCATGTGTAACTCTGTGTTGTTGTTTGTGTTGCACTGCTTTGCTTTATCTTGGCCAGGTCGCAGTTGTAAATGAGAACTTGTTCTCAACTAGCCTATCTGGTTAAATAAATGGTTTACCACGCTATAGAATATCTATAATATTAATCATATAATGGTATACTACACTATAGCATATCTATTACATTAATCATATAATGGTATACTACACTATAGAATATCTATAATATTAATCATATAATGGTTTACTACACTATAGAATAGCTATAATATTACTCATATAATGGTTTACTACACTATAGAATATCTATAATATTAATCATATAATGGTTTACTACACTATAGAATAACTATAATATTAATCATATAATGGTATACTACACTATAGAATATCTATAATATTACTCATATAATGGTATACTACACTATAGAATAGCTATAATATTACTCATATAATGGTTTACTACACTATAGAATAGCTATACTATTAATCATAGTAGTATATAATGGTATACTACACTATAGAATAGCTATAACATTAATCATATAATGGTATACTACACTATAGAATAACTATAATATTACTCATATAATGGTATACTACACTATAGAATAGCTATAACATTAATCATATAATGGTTTACTACACTATAGAATATCTATAATATTACTCATATAATGGTATACTACACTATAGAATATCTATAATATTACTCATATAATGGTTTACTACACTATAGAATAACTATAATATTACTCATATAATGGTTTACTACACTATAGAACAGCTATAATATTACTCATATAATGGTTTACTACACTATAGAACAGCTATAATATTACTCATATAATGGTATACTACACTATAGAATAACTATAATATTAATCATATAATGGTTTACTACACTATAGAATATCTATAATATTACTCATATAATGGTATACTACACTATAGAATAGCTATAACATTACTCATATAATGGTATACCACAACACCACATGGTTTAACATATACACAAGTAAAATAAGTTGTATAAAAGAAGAGATAATTAACGCGCCCCAAATCACAACCTATTCTCCATATAGTGCTTTTGACCAGGGCCCACTATAGGGTAGGGTTATTCAACTCTTACCATGAGAGGTCCGAAGCATGCTGGTTTTCTGTTTTACTTGATAATGCCATTTGAGACACAACCATATAAAAGAAGGGAAGATGTCTAGACATTTGTCCTTGTGGGATTTGGTCCTCCAACCACCAAGTAGACTGTTGAAGAGCACTGGAAGAGCCTATGCTGCCCACAGCTTGTATGACCTCCATCCTGACCATCAATAATCCTGATGGTCAAACAGACATTTATGTTACACTTACTGGGCTGATGGATGAGGAGCATGTGACAGAGGACACTCTAACTATAGCATGTTTACCATATGGTATGCTTAGATATCTTTATGATTTTACAGTAATTAACACATTTACTGTTTATACTTTCATTTTAAGAATCATTATAAAATCCTTATAAAAATCATATTAGAATAAATAGGAATATTAATTGGATTATAAAAATTAAAATGTATATTCTTACCACTGAGCTTTTCAATAACTTTGTTTGAATAGAATATGGTATTTAAAAATGTGCTGTTCAGAGAGAGAGAGGTCTGGCTTTTCTGAATCATCGAGGTTTCAAACACCTTTTAATGGGTCTGTTGCATTCAAGTTCTCTACAGAGTATTATCTAGTGCTTTTATTACGTTTTATTCTGGTGAGGACATTGTGTTCTGAACATCTTTCAAGTTCTCCACAAACAATAATTTACTGGTTTCATTACATTTTATTCTGGTTTTGACATTGTGCTCTGAATATATTTTTCTTTCTGTAAACCTAGGGTGCTTCCTGGCCAGCGTCCCAAATGGCACCCTATTCTCTACGTAGTGCACTATAAAGGGAATAGGGTGACATTTGGGACACAGCCCTAATGCTTGTTGTTGAGGATCCAGGAGACTAATATAAAATCATTCTAGACACTAGTTTTCCTAGAATTGTAAGATTGTGGTGTTATAAAAACACAAGTAAAGATCAAAGTAGATCAAACAAAGTAATTAACCACGGGCAGTCAGAGGTTCACATTATATTAAATATAGTTTCTGCTGGGTATAGATTAAAATGCTTTTTTTTCTTTTAAAAGACAATATTTAGGTTAGTCCTTCCCAGGTAGGACAAACGTCTGGCCCACATCTGGCCTGATTCCGGCATGCCAGATCTAAAACTGCTGGCCCTGGCAGCCGGATCCGTCCCAAGTCTGAAATTAATGGCGGTACAGACTAAGCCAGAGTCATTCGTATCATGACACTAGGCGAGATCGAAATGCAGACACAGGAGGCAGATGGTCGGACTTTAAGATGTTTAATAAATCCAAAGAGAATAAACAAGAGAATGGTCGTGGACAGGCAAAAGGTCATAACCAGATCAGAGTCCAGGAGGTACGGAGTGGCAGGCAGTCTCGAGGTCAGGGCAGGCAGAATGGTCAGGCAGGCGGGTACAGAGTCCAGAACAGGCAAGGGTCAAAACCGGGAGGACTAGAAAAAGGAGAAAAGGAAAAGCAGGAAAACCACTGGTAGGCTTGGACATACAAGACGAACTGGCACAGAGAGACAGGAAACACAGGGATAAATACACTGGCCCAGAGAGACAGGAAACACAGGGATAAATACACTGGCCCAGAGAGACAGGAAACACAGGGATAAATACACTGGCCCAGAGAGACAGGAAACACAGGGATAAATACACTGGCACAGAGAGACAGGAAACACAGGGATAAATACACTGGGGCAGAGAGACAGGAAACACAGGGATAAATACACTGGCACATAGAGACAGGAAACACAGGGATAAATACACTGGGGCAGAGAGACAGGAAACACAGGGATAAATACACTGGCCCAGAGAGACAGGAAACACAGGGATAAATACACTGGCACAGAGAGACAGGAAACACAGGGATAAATACACTGGGGCAGAGAGACAGGAAACACAGGGATAAATACATTACATTTACATTTTAGTCATTTAGCAGACGCTCTTATCCAGAGCGACTTACAAATTGGTGCATTCACCTATAATATCCAGTGGAACAACCACTTTACAATAGTGCATCTAAATCTTTTAAGGGGGGGGGTTAGAAGGATTACCTTATCCTAACCCAGGTATTCCTTGAAGAGGTGGGGTTTCAGGTGTCTCCGGAAGGTGGTGATTGACTCCGCTGTCCTGGCGTCGTGAGGGAGCTTGTTCCACCATTGGGGTGCCAGAGCAGCGAACAGTTTTGACTGTGAAATGGGGCAGAGAGACAGGAAACACAGGGATAAATACACTGGGGCAGATAGACAGGAAACACAGGGATAAATACACTGGGGCAGATAGACAGGAAACACAGGGATAAATACACTGGGGAATACAAGCGACACCTGGAGGGGGTGGAGACAATAACGAAGAAAGGTGAAACAGATCAGGGTTATCAGGACAATCAGGCCTAGATGTGGTAGCCTGAACTGAGCCCTCCCCCACCACAAAAAAATATATAATATTAAAAATAGGTAGTCAAATTGCAGCTATCAACTGAACTATAAACAACATAAACATTGTCTGATTTAAAAAAAACTTTTATTTAAACACATTGCATTTGAAAAGTATTCAGACCCCTTGACTTTTTCAACATGTGTTACGTTACAGCCTTATTCCAAAATGGATTACATTTTTTTTTCTCATCAATCTACACACAATAACCCATAATGCAAAGCAAAAACTGGTTTTTAGAAATGTTTGCAAAAACTTGAATATCAGATTTACATAAGTATTTAGACCCTTTACTCAGTACTTTGTAAAAGCACCTTTGGCAGTGATAACAGCCTTGAGTCTTCTTGGGTATGATGCTACAAGCTTGGCACACCTGTATTTGGGGGAGTTCCTCCCATTCTTCTCTGTAGATCCTCTCATGCTCTGTCAGGTTGGATGGGGAGCGTCGCTGCACAGCTATTTTCAGGTCTCTTCAGAGATGTTCGATCGGGTTCAAGTCCGGGCTCTGGCTGAGCCACTCAAGGACATTCAGAGACTTGTCCGAAGCCACTCCTGTGTTGTCTTGGCTGTGTGCTTACGGTCGTTGTCCTGTTTGAAGATGAACCTTCACCCCAGTCTGAGCTCCTGAGCATTCTGGAGCAGGTTTACATCAAGGATCTCTCTGTACTTTGCTCTGTTCATCTTTCCCTTGATCCTGACTAGTCTCCCAGTCCCTGCTACTGAAAAACGTCCTCACATCATGATGCTGCCACCACAATGCTTCCCATGGTGTTTATACTTGTGTACTATTGCTTGTACAGATGAACATGGTACCTTCAGGCATTTGGAAATTGCTCCCAAAGATGAACCAGACTTGTGGAGGTCTACATTTTTTTTTTCTGAGGTCTTGGCTGATTTCTTTTGATTTTCCCATGATGTCAAGCAAAGAGGCACTGAGTTTTAAGGTAGGCCTTGAAATACATCCACAGGTACACCTCCAAATAGACTCAAATGATGTCAATTAGCTTATCAGAAGCTTCTAAAGCCATGACATTTTCTAGAATTTTCCAAGCTGTTTGAAGGCACAGTCAACTTAGTGTATTTAAACTTGTGAAATAATCTGATGGTAAACAATTGTTGGAAAAATTACTTGTGTCATGCACAAAGTAGATGTTCTAACCGACTTGCCAAAACTATAGTTTGTTAACGAAGAATTTGTGGAGTGGTTGAAAAATGAGTTTTAACTACTCCAACCTACGTGTATGTAAACGCCAGACTTCAACAGCATATAGACAGGTGTGTGCCTTTCCAAATCATGTCCAACCAATTTAATTTACCACAGGTGGCTTCAATCAAGTTGTAGAAACATCTCAAGTATTATCAATGGAAACAGGATGCAGGATTTCTAAAAACCTGTTTTCATTTTTGTCATTTTGGGGTTGATGTGTGTTGATTGATGAGGGGTAAAAAAATGTTTTAATCAATTTTAAAATTCGGCTGTAACATAACAGAATGTGGAAAAAGTCAAGGGGTCTGAATACTTTCTGAATGCACTGTATATTTACAAAAAATATATATGGGGGATTGGAAATCATGCAGACAATTAAATTGAGGGAAGCCACAATTTATCTGCAGCATTAAATCTGATCTACCCACTCCCCCAAAAGAATATACCATAAACATCATGCTCTGATGCACAAATATTCCAAACTTCGTAGCTGGAAAAGTGTGGAAGGGTTCCAGAGTTCTGGGGTTCCAGAGGTGAGACTCAGAGTTAAAGATGTGAGAGCAGCCGGTCAACCAGCTCCAGCCCAAAGGCCAGCCAGCCAGAGCCAGACTACATCTGGTGTGGTTGAGGAGGAGGATGGCTGGGCTGCTCCTACTCAAGTTGATGGATGTCATGGAGCTCAGTTCCTCACACTGCCTTTCACACCTGCTGCCCGGTGCTTGGCTTATTGAGCTTATAAATCAATTTAATGAGAGGAGAACGGGTTCAGGACTTCAATAAACACCCCACCGTGTTTTACCCGCACCAGCTCCAAGCACCAGCCAAGCCCCCAAAATACAGGCCTCATAAATGAGGGTTTAGACAGGCAAATTAGATAACCTCTGCTTTGGTCCAACTCTATTGCTATGCGGTTGTTTTTATATAATGAGAGAGTCAGCAAAGAACATGTCATTTAATGAGAGTCATTTAAATATGTATTTGTTCATCTGTATTATGGGTAAAAATAAGCATGCTGAAAACATACCAGGCTAGCCAATATGTAACCTGCCCATGTTCTACTATGTTGATAACATGCTAGGCTAGCCAACCATTAACCTGCCCATATTCTACTATGTTGATAACATGCTAGGCTAGCCAATCATTAACCTGCCCATGTGCTACTATGTTGAGAACATGCTAGGCTAGCCAATCATTAACCTGCCCATGTGCTACTATGTTGATAACATGCTAGGCTAGCCAACCATTAACCTGCCCATATTCTACTATGTTGATAACATGCTAGGCTAGCCAATCATTAACCTGCCCATGTGCTACTATGTTGATAACATGCTAGGCTAGCCAACCATTAACCTGCCCATGTGCTACTATGTTGATAACATGCTAGGCTAGCCAATCATTAACCTGCCCATGTGCTACTATGTTGATAACATGCTAGGCTAGCCAACCATTAACCTGCCCATGTGCTACTATGTTGATAACATGCTAGGCTAGCCAATCATTAACCTGCCCATGTGCTACTATGTTGATAACATGCTAGGCTAGTCAATCATTACCCTGCCCATGTGCTACTATGTTGATAACATGCTAGGCTAGCCAATCATTAACCTGCCCATGTTCTACTATGTTGAGAACATGCTAGGCTAGCCAATCATTAACCTGCCCATGTGCTACTATGTTGAAAACATGCTAGGCTAGCCAATCATTAACCTGCCCATGTTCTACTGCATGCTGACTGCTTGTCAGCTTGTGTGTGTGTGCGCGTGTGCGTGTGCGTGCGCGTGCGCGTGCGTGTGCGTGCGAGAGAGAGAGAGAAAGACAGACAGAGAGAGAGATAGAGAAAAGGAAGGAAGGAGGGATATAAAGAATGAAAGTGAGTGGTCTGGTCTTCCATTGGTAATCAATACTGCAGCAGTGACCTGAGTGTCTGCTCTCTGATTCAACCCATTTGGAAGACCAGACCCTGCTGTCTGATGGAGAGTCAACAGCATGATTTCCCACAGGACTCACAAACCTGCATCCCAAATGGCACCCTATTTAGGGCACTACTTCTGGTCAAAAGTAGTGCACTATATAGGGAATAGGGTGCGATTTGAGACACAGGCACAGTGATCCGCAGGGTTTTACTGTACCGGGCTCTTCCTCCCTCTCTCTTTCCACATCTAAATGGACATTGATATCATAGTTAACAAATCAAATCAAATTATATTTGTCACATGTGCCAAATACAACAGGTGTAGACCTGACAGTGAAATGCTGAATACAACAGGTGTAGTAGACCTGACAGTGAAATGCTGAATACAACAGGTGTAGTAGACCTCACAGTGAAATGCTGAATATAACAGGTGTAGTAGGCCTCACAGTGAAATGCTGAATATAACAGGTGTAGTAGACCTCACAGTGAAATGCTGAATATAACAGGTGTAGTAGACCTCACAGTGAAATGCTGAATACAACAGGTGTAGTAGACCTTACAGTGAAATGCTGAATACAACAGGTGTAGTAGACCTTACAGTGAAATGCTGAATATAACAGGTGTAGTAGACCTTACAGTGAAATGCTGAATATAACAGGTGTAGTAGACCTTACAGTGAAATGCTTACTTACAAGCTTAACCAACAATACAGTTTTAAGAAAATAACCCAAAAAAAGTAAGAGATAAGAAAAACAAATAATTAAAGAGAAGCAATAAATAACAATAGCGGGGCTATATATATATATATATATATATATATATATATATATATATATATATGTATGGGTAAGAGATAAGAATAACAAATAATTAAAGAGCACCAGTGACTAAAAATACCGGTGCTATATACAGGGGGTACCGGTACCGAGTCAATGTGGAGGCTATATACAGGGGGTACCGGTACAGAGTCAATGTGGAGGCTATATACAGGGGGTACCGGTACAGAGTCAATGTGGAGGCTATATACAGGGTGTTACGGTACAGAGTCAATGTGGAGGCTATATACAGGGGGTACCGGTACAGAGTCAATGTGGAGGCTATATACAGGGTGTTACGGTACAGAGTCAATGTGGAGGCTATATACAGGGGGTACCGGTACAGAGTCAATGTGGAGGCTATATACAGGGGTATCGGTACAGAGTCAATGTGTCAGTGTACGGGGGCGCTGGTGTCGAGGAAATTGAGGTAATATGTACATGTAAGTAGAGTTATTATAGTGACTATGCATAGATAACAGAGAGTAGCAGCAGCATAGAAGACGGGGGGGGGGGGGGGGGGGCAATGCAAATAGTCTGGGTAGCCATTTGATTAGCTGTTTAGGAGTCTTATGGCTTGTGGGTAGAAGTTGTTTAGAACCCTCTTGGACTTAAACGAGGCGCTTGCCGTGCGGTAGCAGAGAGAAAAGTCTATGACTAGGGTGGGTGGGTGGAGACTTTGACAATTTTTTAGGGCCTTCCTCTCACACCGCCTGGTGTAGAGGTCCTGGAGGGCAGGAAGCTTGGCCCCAGTGATATACTGGGCCGTTCGCACTACCCTCTGAAGTGCCTTACGGTTGGAGGCTTAGCAGTTGCCATACCAGGCAGTGATGCAACCCGTCAGGATGCTCTCGACGGTGCAGCTTAAAACCTTTTGAGGATCCGAGGACCCATGCCAAATTTTTTCAGTCTCCTGAGGGGGAATAGGTTTTGTTGTGTCCTTTTCACAACTGTCTTGGTGTGCTTGAACCATGTTAGTTTGTTGGTGATGTGGACGCCAAAGAACTTGAAGCTCTCAACCTGCTCCACTACAGCCCCGTCGATGAGAACGGGGGTCATGCTCGGTCCTCTTTTTCCTCTAGTCCACAATCATCTCCTTTGTCTTGATCATGTTGTGGGAGAGGTTGTTGTCCTGGCCCCACCCGGCCAGGTCTCTGACCTCCTCCCTATAGGCTGTCTTGTCGTTGTTGGTGATCAGGCCGACCACTGTTGTGTCATCGGCAAACGTAATGATGGTGTTGGAGTCGTGCCTGGCCATGCAGTCATGAGTGAACAGGGAGTACAAAAGGAGACTGAGCACACACCCATGAGGGTCCCCTGTGTTGAGGATCAGCGTGGCGGACGTGTTGTTACCTACCCTTACCACTTGGGGGCGGGCAATCAGGAAGTCCAGGATCCAGTTGCAGAGGGAGGTGTTTAGTCCCAGGGTCCTTAGCTTAGTGATGAGCTTTGAGGGCACTATGGTGTTGAATGCTGAGCTGTAGTCAATGAATAGCATTCTCACATAGGTGTTCCTTAACACCAGCCAGCCTCCTGCTGATATCATAGTTAACACCAACCAGTCTCCTGGCTGCAAAAGGATTGTCTGAGTGCACCTGAGTGACGCAGCGGTCTAAGGCACTGCATCTCAGTGCTAGAGGCGTCACTACAGACACCCTGGTTCGATTACAGGCTGTATCACAACCAGCCGTGATTGGAAGTCCCCATAGGGCGGCGCACAATTGGCCCAGCGTTGTCAGGGTTTAGCCGGTGTAGGCTGTCATTGTAAATAAGAATTTGTTCTTAACTGACTTGCCTAGTTAAATAAAAGTTAAATAAAAAATGTGATTGTAGCGTTTTACATTATGCTAGACACATCAGCTTTTTGTTCTATTAAGCTCTACGTTTTCATAATCATCTACTTATTCAGCCGATCATCTAGCAAATCATTTCTTCCAACGTTAGTTTTTCAGCTGAAGTTTTCTAATTTCTCGTGGACAGCCTTTGTACCGAGCATCTGACGAAATTACTAAAGATTTTAGTTCTGGGTTAACGGAGATTAAGGGGTAACTAGCTAGAACAACTACAGTTTAGGTCCTTGAGAACAATGATGGCTACGGTATTCAGATATCTCCTACAGTAACAACTGTTACAATGGTTAGCTAGCTACGGTATTCAGATATCTCCTACAGTAACAACTGTTACAGTGGTTAGCTAGCTACGGTATTCAGATATCTCCTACAGTAACAACTGTTACAATGGTTAGCTAGCTACAGTATTCAGGTATCTCCTGTACCGTAACATCATCCATCGTTAGCTAGCTAGGACAATGTTTTTAATGCAGGTAAAGTCTCACCGTACGACCGCTGTGATAGAAACAGAACATTTCGGTACAGTTGTGTAAATGCCAATAGATTATTTGTTCATTCGACATGGCGGGCTCTTTTTGTGTTGGTAAAATTAATTATGCAAGGAATGGCAGTGGAAACGCCTTTATGACCAAATATTGACTTAATAACCATCATATCAGCGTAAACTTGGAGTTTATGTAGTGTGGACCTCCCAATACGACTCGATGCAGTTTATTAGGCTACAGATTAAATCAATTATGATGAACTTCACAGGGTGGTGAAAGGGCAAGGTGATCTTGATGCTCCTTTCCAATATATATTGAGGCTCTTATTCTGGTGACATGATGGTCGCTGATTGATTGCTGTTTGACAAATACAAATAATATTGTTATCCATTATTATTATTGGCTCTTATCCATAATAATCTCAGCACTGTTGGCTAGAGCGCACATTTTTTTAAACATTTTAGTCATTTTAGCAGACTCTCTTATCCAGAGCGACTTACAGTAGTGAATGCATCCATTTAATTTCATGCATTCTTTTTTGTACTGGCCCCCCGTGGGAATCAAACCCACAACCCTGGCGTTGCACACACCATGCTGGCATTGCAAACACCATGCTCTACCAACTGAGCCACATGTACTAAGACATTGTCCTAGATAGCTAACGACGGATGGGTAGGCACATTTGCTATTTAACTCAACAGTTTTTGTGACAAAACTATCGGTTGAAAATGCAACGGAAACACATTGAACTTTCGATTTTCATTCGATACATGAAAACTGAAGTGGTCTTTTGACCAATCAGATAAGCTCTGACAAATGTCTGATGTGAGAAGATATGATTGCTCAAAAGATCACTTAGTGGAAAAAAGATCAGAATTGGGCTGCTTGTCTAAATGCTTAAAATGTCTAAAAAGTCAATCCCAGACAAAAGAAGAAAGCATTACAGCAGAGGAGCATAAATGAGTGTCGTACGTCATATGAACGATTACTTGAACATTTGTGACGCTCTTATGAACAAAAAAACATTGATAGATATGCTTATTTGGGAGGGTTGAATTTTGTACATGACAATACAAATAATAAAATATTTCAAAAACAAGTGTCTCAGGCCAAATGAGAGGAAACTTGAAAAATGCTCAGCATGCAAATATGCACCTCGATGTTTATTAGAGTTAACCAGACAGGACAGACGAGAGGAGCGAGTGTATTGGCTAATGATTTCAACTAGTGTATTATAAACCAGACAGGACAGACAGGAGGATATTGTATTGGCTAGTGATTTCAAAGATAGGGACAATTTTCACTGAAGACAAATATTGTATTTTCTGCCGTGGTGCTACCAATTACTGTTTGATTGTGGAAATGAGTTTAGAACCCTCATAACCGAGCAAAACACAATATGACATGCAATTTCACGCGATTCAGCATCTAAACTTTCATTGTTTGTCCTGATGTGACACGTAACACAATGCTGACACATAATCTTCCTGTGGCTTGACAGGCATGCCTTTCAGCTACATGATATTAGCCACTGTAAAAACAAGTTCAGTCAAATGCCTCATTCACAATATTCCAGATTCTGTCCTGCTTCAGTGTATTTCTGTATTAATGTGGCAGAATTAGACAAAGTTTCTGCCTCAGAGAAAACCTATAAACCCCCCCATACTAATTAAGTTGTAATAGCTGTAAGACATCAGTACAAGGTGGTTTTAATTACCTGTTTAAATGAAAATGCAGAAGGAATGTAGATTAGGTGCAGAACGGTTGCCAGGTAAACACACACAAGTCCACAAACATCTGCATGTTGCCAGATAAATGAAAACGTCCACAAACATCTGCATGTTGCCAGATAAATGAAAACGTCCACAAACATCTGCATGTTGCCAGATAAATGAAGACGTCCATAAACATCTGCATGTTGCCAGATAAATGAAGACGTCCATGTTGCCAGATAAATGAAGACGTCCATAAACATCTGTATGCAGGCAACAGCAGATTTTCTCCCTCATCAGCTCCATTTTAACAAGCCGTTACAGGATTTCTCTGTAGAGGTGAGAGGGACATGGAGCCTAGAGGGAAGGTGTGTGCTGCAGATTATATGCTTCCTACTGTGACTGACTAGACCTACCAGAGGCATATAGACAGTCATCTCTATGGCTCTCTGGACTGTAATACAAACCATCCAACCAAAACCTTTGATCATAGTAATTCTCTATTCACTATACCTGCTCACCCAAATCCTTTGTAACATAAAACCGTGGTCATATCTTGTACTAATTCAACCATGGGTTTGCTGTTATTAACGTTTTAGTTTACCAGGTGCAGGTTTGGCTCTGTCAGGTGCAGGGTTGGCTCTGTCAGGTGCAGGGTTGGCTCTGTCAGGTGCAGCTGGAGGGTTTACCAGGTGCAGGGTTGGCTCTGTCAGGTGCAGGGTTGGCTCTGCCAGGTCCAGCTGGAGGGTTTACCAGGGCTGCTACAATAATCACAAACTGAAGAGCAATTTTTTGGGGGTGTGTACTTTTACCTCTTTTTATCCCCAATTGGTAGTTACAGTCTTGTCCCGTATGGACTCAGGAGAGGTGAAGATGGAGAGCCATGCGTCCTCCAAAACACAACCCCGCTGCTTCTTGACACACTGCTCACTTAACCTGGAAGCCAGTGTAACAGTTTAGCTTCCGTCCTTCTCCTCGCCCCAACCTGGGCTTGAACCAGGGACCCTCTGCACACATCAACAACTGACACCCCCACGAAGCATCGTTACCCATCGCGCCACAAAAGCCGCAGCCCTCGCAGAGCAAGGGGAACAACTACTTCAGGTCTCAGAGCGAGTGACGTCACCCGATTGAAACGCTATTAGCGCACACCACCGCTAACTAACTAGCCATTTGACATCGGTTACACTAGCCGCACTAATGTGTGGTAGGAAACACTGTACAACTACAGCTACTGAAGACAGCGTGCGTCCGGCTACCACAAGGAGTCGCTAGAGTGAGATGGGACAAGGGAATGCCAGCCAAACCCCCTCCCCTATCTCTGACAGCGCTGGGCCAATTGTGCGCCGTCTCATAGGTCTCCCGGTCACGGACGGCTGCGGCACAGCCCGGGATCGAACCCGGGTCTGTAGTGACGCCTCTAGACCGCTGTGCCACTCAGGAGGCCTAGAGCATCCTTATAAACTCATACAACCCTGGTATACTGGAGTGGTGAACACTTTTCCAGCAGCCACTGGACAGGTCGAGGACATAGGAAATAATGGGACAGTTTCAACATGGAAATGGAACAGGTTCAATTTGAACAATCAGCTATAGATTATGTTTCCTGTAACTGTCTAGGCAGGGCTGTTTAGATGAAAGTTTAGATGCATTATTATTATATTAACGGCTACCCTACTGATGGTATATTATTATTATATTAGTGACTACCCTACTGATGGTGTATTATTATATTAGTGACAACCCTACTGATGGTATATTATTATATTAGTGACAACCCTACTGATGGTGTATTATTATATTAGTGACTACCCTACTGATGGTATATTATTATATTAACGGCTACCCTACTGATGGTATATTATTATATTAGTGACAACCCTACTGATGGTATATTATTATTATATTAGTGACTACCCTACTGATGGTGTATTATTATATTAGTGACTACCCTACTGATGGTATATTATTATATTAACGGCTACCCTACTGATGGTATATTATTATTATATTAGTGACTACCCTACTGATGGTGTATTATTATATTAGTGACTACCCTACTGATGGTATATTATTATATTAGTGACTACCCTACTGATGGTATATTATTATATTAGTGACTACCCTACTGATGGTATATTATTATATTAGTGACTACCCTACTGATGGTATATTATTATTATATTAGTGACTACCCTACTGATGGTATATTATTATATTAGTGACTACCCTACTGATGGTATATTATTATTATATTAATGACTACCCTACTGATGGTATATTATTATATTAGTGACTACCCTACTGATGGTATATTATTATTATATTAGTGACTACCCTACTGATGGTATATTATTATATTAGTGACTACCCTACTGATGGTATATTATTATTATATTAGTGACTACCCTACTGATGGTATATTATTATATTAGTGACTACTCTACTGATGGTATATTATTATTATATTAGTGACTACCCTACTGAGGGTATATTATTATTATATTAGTGACTACCCTACTGATGGTATATTATTATATTAGTGACTACCCTACTGATGGTATATTATTATATTAGTGACTACCCTACTGATGGTATATTATTATATTAGTGACAACCCTACAGATGGTATATTATTATTATATTAATGACTACCCTACTGATGGTATATTATTATATTAGTGACTACCCTACTGATGGTATATTATTATTATATTAGTGACTATCCTACTGATGGTATATTATTATTATATTAGTGACTACCCTACTGATGGTATATTATTATATTAGTGACTACACTACTGATGGTATATTATTATTATATTAGTGACTACCCTACTGATGGTATATTATTATATTAGTGACTAACCTACTGATGGTTTATTATTATTATATTAGTGACTACCCTACTGATGGTATATTATTATTATATTAGTGACTACCCTACTGATGGTATATTATTATTATATTAGTGACTACCCTACTGATGGTATATTATTATTATATTAGTGACTACCCTACTGATGGTTTATTATTATTATATTAGTGACTACCCTACTGATGGTGTATTATTATATTAGTGACTACCCTACTGATGGTATATTATTATATTAGTGACTACCCTACTGATGGTATATTATTATATTAGTGACTACCCTACTGATGGTATATTATTATATTAGTGACTACCCTACTGATGGTATATTATTATTATATTAGTGACTACCCTACTGATGGTATATTATTATTATATTAGTGACTACCCTACTGATGGTATATTATTATTATATTAGTGACTACCCTACTGATGGTATATTATTATTATATTAGTGACTACCCTACTGATGGTATATTATTATATTAGTGACTACCCTACTGATGGTATATTATTATATTAGTGACTACCCTACTGATGGTATATTATTATTATATTAGTGACTACCCTACTGATGGTATATTATTATATTAGTGACTACCCTACTGATGGTATATTATTATATTAGTGACTACCCTACTGATGGTTTATTATTATTATATTAGTGACTACCCTACTGATGGTATATTATTATATTAGTGACTACCCTACTGATGGTATATTATTATTATATTAGTGACTACCCTACTGATGGTATATTATTATATTAGTGACTACCCTACTGATGGTATATTATTATATTAGTGACTAACCTACTGATGGTTTATTATTATTATATTAGTGACTACCCTACTGATGGTATATTATTATTATATTAGTGACTACCCTACTGATGGTATATTATTATTATATTAGTGACTACCCTACTGATGGTATATTATTATTATATTAGTGACTACCCTACTGATGGTTTATTATTATATTATTGACTACCCTACTGATGGTATATTATTATTATATTAGTGACTAACCTACTGATGGTTTATTATTATTATATTAGTGACTACCCTACTGATGGTATATTATTATATTAGTGACTACCCTACTGATGGTATATTATTATTCTATTAGTGACTACCCTACTGATGGTTTATTATTATTATATTAGTGACTACCCTACTGATGGTGTATTATTATATTAGTGACTACCCTACTGATGGTATATTATTATATTAGTGACTACCCTACTGATGGTATATTATTATTATATTAGTGACTACCCTACTGATGGTATATTATTATTATATTAGTGACTACCCTACTGATGGTGTATTATTATATTAGTGACTACCCTACTGATGGTATATTATTATATTAGTGACTACCCTACTGATGGTATATTATTATTATATTAGTGACTACCCTACTGATGGTATATTATTATTATATTAGTGACTACCCTACTGATGGTATATTATTATTATATTAGTGACTACCCTACTGATGGTATATTATTATATTAGTGACTACCCTACTGATGGTATATTATTATTATATTAGTGACAACCCTACTGATGGTATATTATTATATTAGTGACTACCCTACTGATGGTTTATTATTATTATATTAGTGACTACCCTACTGATGGTATATTATTATTATATTAGTGACTACCCTACTGATGGTATATTATTATATTAGTGACAACCCTACTGAGGGTATATTATTATATTAGTGACTACCCTACAGAGGGTATATTATTATATTAGTGACTACCCTACTGATGGTATATTATTATTATATTAGTGACTATCCTACTGATGGTATATTATTATTATATTAGTGACTACCCTACTGATGGTATATTATTATATTAGTGACTACACTACTGATGGTATATTATTATATTAGTGACTACCCTGCTGATGGTATATTATTATATTAGTGACTACCCTGCTGATGGTATATTATTATATTAGTGACTACCCTACTGATGGTATATTATTATATTAGTGACTAACCTACTGATGGTATATTATTATTATATTAGTGACTACCCTACTGATGGTATATTATTATATTAGTGACTACCCTACTGATGGTATATTATTATATTAGTGACTAACCTACTGATGGTTATTATTATTATATTAGTGACTACCCTACTGATGGTATATTATTATTATATTAGTGACTACCCTACTGATGGTATATTATTATTATATTAGTGACTACCCTACTGATGGTATATTATTATTATATTAGTGACTACCCTACTGATGGTTTATTATTATTATATTAGTGACTACCCTACTGATGGTGTATTATTATATTAGTGACTACCCTACTGATGGTATATTATTATATTAGTGACTACCCTACTGATGGTATATTATTATATTAGTGACTACCCTACTGATGGTATATTATTATATTAGTGACTACCCTACTGATGGTATATTATTATTATATTAGTGACTACCCTACTGATGGTATATTATTATTATATTAGTGACTACCCTACTGATGGTATATTATTATTATATTAGTGACTACCCTACTGATGGTATATTATTATTATATTAGTGACTACCCTACTGATGGTATATTATTATATTAGTGACTACCCTACTGATGGTATATTATTATATTAGTGACTACCCTACTGATGGTATATTATTATTATATTAGTGACTACCCTACTGATGGTATATTATTATATTAGTGACTACCCTACTGATGGTATATTATTATATTAGTGACTACCCTACTGATGGTTTATTATTATTATATTAGTGACTACCCTACTGATGGTATATTATTATATTAGTGACTACCCTACTGATGGTATATTATTATTATATTAGTGACTACCCTACTGATGGTATATTATTATATTAGTGACTACCCTACTGATGGTATATTATTATATTAGTGACTAACCTACTGATGGTTTATTATTATTATATTAGTGACTACCCTACTGATGGTATATTATTATTATATTAGTGACTACCCTACTGATGGTATATTATTATTATATTAGTGACTACCCTACTGATGGTATATTATTATTATATTAGTGACTACCCTACTGATGGTTTATTATTATATTATTGACTACCCTACTGATGGTATATTATTATTATATTAGTGACTAACCTACTGATGGTTTATTATTATTATATTAGTGACTACCCTACTGATGGTATATTATTATATTAGTGACTACCCTACTGATGGTATATTATTATTCTATTAGTGACTACCCTACTGATGGTTTATTATTATTATATTAGTGACTACCCTACTGATGGTGTATTATTATATTAGTGACTACCCTACTGATGGTATATTATTATATTAGTGACTACCCTACTGATGGTATATTATTATTATATTAGTGACTACCCTACTGATGGTATATTATTATTATATTAGTGACTACCCTACTGATGGTGTATTATTATATTAGTGACTACCCTACTGATGGTATATTATTATATTAGTGACTACCCTACTGATGGTATATTATTATTATATTAGTGACTACCCTACTGATGGTATATTATTATTATATTAGTGACTACCCTACTGATGGTATATTATTATTATATTAGTGACTACCCTACTGATGGTATATTATTATATTAGTGACTACCCTACTGATGGTATATTATTATTATATTAGTGACTACCCTACTGATGGTATATTATTATATTAGTGACTACCCTACTGATGGTTTATTATTATTATATTAGTGACTACCCTACTGATGGTATATTATTATATTAGTGACTACCCTACTGATGGTATATTATTATATTAGTGACAACCCTACTGATGGTATATTATTATATTAGTGACTACCCTACTGATGGTTTATTATTATTATATTAGTGACTACCCTACTGATGGTATATTATTATATTAGTGACTACCCTACTGATGGTATATTATTATATTAGTGACTACCCTACTGATGGTGTATTATTATATTAGTGACTACCCTGCTGATGGTATATTATTATATTAGTGACAACCCTACTGATGGTATATTATTATATTAGTGACTACCCTACTGATGGTTTATTATTATTATATTAGTGACTACCCTACTGATGGTATATTATTATATTAGTGACTACCCTACTGATGGTATATTATTATATTAGTGACTACCCTACTGATGGTGTATTATTATATTAGTGACTACCCTACTGATGGTATATTATTATATTAGTGACTAACCTACTGATGGTATATTATTATTATATTAGTGACTACCCTACTGATGGTATATTATTATTATATTAGTGACTACCCTACTGATGGTATATTATTATATTAGTGACTACCCTACTGATGGTATATTATTATTATATTTGTGACTACCCTACTGATGGTATATTATTATATTAGTGACAACCCTACTGATGGTATATTATTATTATATTAGTGACTACCCTACTGATGGTATATTATTATATTAGTGACTACCCTACTGATGGTATATTATTATATTAGTGACTACCCTAATGATGGTATATTATTATTATATTAGTGACTACCCTACTGATGGTATATTATTATTATATTAGTGACTACCCTACTGATGGTATATTATTATATTAGTGACTACCCTACTGATGGTATATTAGTGACTACCCTACTGATGGTATATTATTATATTAGTGACTACCCTACCGATGGTATATTATTATATTAGTGACTACCCTACTGATTGAATAGTATTATTATTATATTAGTGACTACCCTACTGATGGTATATTATTATATTAGTGACTACCCTACCGATGGTATATTATTATATTAGTGACTACCCTACCGATGGTATATTATTATATTAATGACTACCCTACTGATGGTATATTATTATATTAGTGACTACCCTACTGATGGTATATTATTATATTAGTGACTACCCTACTGATGGTATATTATTATATTAGTGACTACCCTACCGATGGTATATTATTATATTAGTGACTACCCTACTGATGGTATATTATTATATTAGTGACTACCCTACTGAAGGTATATTTATATTATATTACTGACTACCCTGCTGAAGGTATATATTTTTTTTTAAATTGATCAAACTACTCCAGTGTTAGCCTCCCTACACTGGCTTCCTGTTAAGGCAAGGGCTGATTTCAAGGTTCTACTGCTAACCTACAAAGCATTACATGGGCATGCTCCTACCTATCTTTCCGATTTGGTCCTGCCGTACATACCTACACGTACGCTACGGTCACAAGACACAGGCCTCCTAATTGTCCCTAGAATTTCTAAGCAAACGGCTGGAGGCAGGGCTTTCTCCTATAGAGCTCCATTTTTATGGAATAGTCTGTCTACCCATGTGAGAGACGCAGACTCAGTCTCAACCTTTAAATCTTTACTGAAGACTTTTCTCTTCAGTAGGTTTTATGTTTAAGTGTAGTCTGGCCCAGGAGTGTGAAGGTGAACGGAAAGGCTGGAGCAACGAACCGCCCTTGCTGTCTCTGCCTTGCCGGTTCCCCTCTTTCCACTGGGATTCTCTGCCTCTAACCCTATTACAGGGGCTGAGTCACTGGCTTACTGGTGTTCTTCCATGCCGTCCATGGGAGGGGTGCGTCACTTGAGTGGGTTGAGTCACCGACGTGGTCTTCCTGTCTGGGTTGGCGCCCCCCCCCCCCCCCCCTTGAGTTGTGCCGTGGCGGAGATCTTTGTGGGCTATACTTGGCCGTGTCTCAGGATGGTAAGTTGGTGGTTGGAGACATCCCTCTAGTGGTGTGGGGGCTGTGCTTTGGCAAAGTTGTTGAGGTTATAACCTGCCTGTTTGGCCCTGTATGGGGTTTCATCGTATGGGGCCACAGTGTCTCCTGACCCCTCCTGTCTCAGCCTCCAGTATTTATGCTGCAGTAGTTTATGTGTCGAGGGGCTAGGGTCAGTCTGTTACATCTGGAGCATTTCTCTTGTCTTATCCGGTGTCCTGTGTGAATTTAAATATGCTTTCTTTCTTTCTCTCTCTCTCTCGGAGGACCTGAGCCCTAGGACCATGCCTCAGGACAACCTGGCATGATGACTCCTTGCTGTCCCCAGTCCACCTGGCCGTGCTGCTGCTCCAGTTTCAACTGTTCTGCCTGCGGCTATGGAACCCTGACCTGTTCACCGGGGACGTGCTACCTGTCCCAGACCTGCTGTCCCAGACCTGCTGGAACCCTGACCTGTTCACCGGACGTGCTACCTGTCCCAGACCTGCTGTTTTCAACTCTCTAGAGACAGCAGGAGCGGTAGAGATACTCTCAAAGATCGGCTATGAAAAGCCAACTGACACTTACTCTTGAGTTGCTGACTTGTTCCACCCTTGACAACTACTATGATTATTATTATTTGACCATGCTGGTCATTTATGAACATTTGAACATCTTGGCCATGTGCTGTTATAATCTCCACCCAGCACAGCCAGAAGAGGACTGGCCACCCCTCATAGCCTGGTTCCTCTCTAGGTTTCTTCCTAGGTTTTGGCCTTTCTAGGGAGTTTTTCCTAGCCACTGTGCTTCTACATCTGCATTGCTTGCTGTTTGGGGTTTTAGGCTGGGTTTCTGTACAGCACTTTGAGATATCAGCTGATGTAAGAAGGGCTATATAAATACATTTGATTTGATTATTATATTATTGAATACCCTACTGATGGTTTATTATTATTACCTTTCATTTAATTAAAACCTTTTCTTAAAAATTCTGTGACAGTATATAAGGCAAGGAAGCAATACCGTCCTCATTTAGATTGGGGCTCATGTTGTCTCCAATTATTGAGATTCTCAAATATACACTGCTCAAAAAAATAAAGGGAACACTTAAACAACACAATGTAACTCCAAGTCAATCACACTTCTGTGAAATCAAACTGTCCACTTAGGAAGCAACACAGGCGTTGTAGGGAGGTCATACGGGCATGTTTTGACTTGTTTTAAGGACATTACATCAAAGTTGCATCAGCCTGTAGTGTGGTTTTCCACTTTAATTTTGAGTGTGACTCCAAATCCAGACCTCCATGGGTTGATAAATTGGATTTCCATTGATTATTTTTGTGTGATTTTGTCAGCACATTCAACTATGTAAAGAAAAACGTATTTAATAAGATTATTTCTTTCATTCAGATCTAGGATGTGTTTAAGTGTTCCCTTTATTTTTTTGAGCAGTATATTTAATATCTTTCACACGACTTAATTACTGCTGTACCGTTTACACCTTGATTCTGTGAATGATTTCTGACAACGTCTCCGTGTTAGATTAGAAATCTGATTTGGTGATGACCGCTTTATTCTGCAGCTGGCGTTCTCTTTCAGTGTTTAAAAGTCCACACAAAGACATGATGTTGAGATGCTTTGCTTTGAATCTGAGAACTTCTAGTGGATTTTATATCTTGTTAAAACGAACTCAAACACCACTAGTGACATCTGCTGGTATACTGCTGTAGGAGACGAGTCCGTTCAGCAGGTACAGTATAAATACACGTGACCTCAAAACAAAAAATACATTTTCCACAAAGAAACAAGTACACAATACAAGGACAATTCTAAGTTGATACAGAGAATGAATGTTATCTGATTTATTGCATACAGCTATTATTGTATTTGATAATTACTTAATCTGAAGTCATCACGGCTTATTAAAACAGGCCATACAACAGACTATTGATTATTGATTGATTATTGGTCAATTAACACTCCACGGAGACTAGTCCAGTTGTATCGGAGCCAGTAACTTGACCTTGTCTGTCAAAGGCTTAGTACCAGTGCTCTGTCACACTGGCCTGTCAACCCCTCTGTCTGGCTATTTATAACGCATAGACACACTGCAGAAGCTGATCAGAAAGGTAGGACAGTAGTCAGAAGTGCTTACAAACATAACCCAGACTGACAGACAGAGGAACACAAAGAGGCACAGCAGGTGAGCGAGGACATTATGCTTATTTTTTTCTGTTGAATTTTGATATGAAATATTACCACGCAATATTTTGATACTTTGCTGCACTACTATCCTAAGAAGATGTGTTGCTTGTTTCTATGAGCAAGAGGGAGATGAATACTGTTTTAAAGTGGTCAAATACAAGAGATATGGAGAAGATAATAGGAATTATTCAGGAGATGTGAAGATCATGCCCATGATCTTAATTAAGAGTTTGCAACTTCCTGTTTGCTGTGGAGGATATACAATGTAATTCTTGTTATTGTCTCTGTCAGTGGAGGCTGCTGAGTGGAGGACGGCTCTTAAACATGTCTGGAACGGAGCAAATGGAATGGCATCAAACACATGGAAACCCATGTGTTTGATGTTTGTTTATACCTTTCCACCCATTCCGCTCTTCCCATTACCACGTGCCCATCCTCCCCAATTAAGATGCCACCAGCCTCCTGTGGTCTCTGCCTTTCGGTTCCAAGTATATGTTCCCATTGATCTATTTTCATTGGTTTACTTTTTCAGATGGTGAAATTCTTCTGAACTAATAATATTTGTCGATTATGGTGAGTGTACTTGATAAGATCTCGGCGTCAAACTACACAGTTAATCATCAAACTACAAAGGCAACCAATCTCATACAGTAGGATATTCAACATGACGATCAAAAAAACGCCCCCCAAAAAAACAGTATTCCTGACACTGATGCAAAACCTCTCTCTCCCTCTGTAGGTGAAAGGCAGTATGCCCCCAGAGGGGCTTCATCAGCACTGTGAGAGGTGTTACAGCCTCCGCTGCCAAGCCCCCGTGAACACCTCCGTCTCCTGTATGGTGATTAAGTGTCATCTACACTGTGGCGCTGCCTTCCACAAGTGTAAGGAGGAGGAGCACCAGTTACTATGTCCCAATGAGACGGTCCCTTGCCTCAACGTTCACTACGGCTGTCCCTTCACCATGCTCCGCCACAGGCTGGCCAAGCACCTGGAGGTCTGCCCTGCTAGCACCATCATCTGCTCCCAGCAATGGATCCGCTTCCCAGTGGCAGACACAGACTCTTCCATCCACAGGTGTGCTCTGGTGCTGTGGTATAATGTGCTCTGGTGTGGTGTGGTGGTGTTGTGTGGTGGTGGTGTGGTGGTGGTGTGGTGTGGTGTGGTGGTGTGGTGATGGTGTGGTGGTGCTCTGGTGTGGTGTGGTGGTGTGGTGGTGTGGTGTGGTGGTGTTGTGTGATGCTCTGGTGTGGTGTGGTGTGGTGGTGGTGTGGTGGTGTGGTGTGGTGGTGTGGTGTGGTGGTGTTGTGTGATGCTCTGGTGTGGTGTGGTGGTGGTGGTGGTGTGGTGGTGTGGTGTGGTGGTGTGGTGTGGTGGTGTTGTGTGGTGCTCTGGTGTGGTGCTGGTGTGTGGTGGTGGTGTGGTGGTGTGGTGGTGTGGTGTGGTGGTGTTGTGTGGTGCTCTGGTGTGGTGTGGTGTGGTGGTGGTGTGGTGCTGTGGTGTGGTGCTCTGGTGTGGTGGTGTTGTGGGGTGGTGGTGTGGTGGTGGTGTGGTGTGGTGGTGGGGTGCTCTGGTGTGGTGGTGGTGTTGTGGTGGGGTGGTGGTGTGGTGGTGGGGTGGTGGTGTGGTGGGGCTGTGGTGTTGTGGTGGTGTGGTGGGGCTGTGGTGTTGTGGTGGTGTGGTATAATGTGCTGTGGTGTGGTGTGGTATAATGTGGTGTGGTATAATGTGGTGTGGTGTGGTATAATGTGGTGTGGTGTGGTGTGGTGGTGTGTTGTGCTGCTGTGGTGTGTGGTGGTGTGGTATAATGTGCTGTGGTGTTGTGTGGTATAATGTGGTGTGGTATAATGTGGTGTGGTGTGGTGTGGTATAATGTGGTGTGGTGTGGTATAATGTGCTGTGGTGTGATATAATGTGGTGTGGTATAATGTGGTGTGGTGTGGTGTGGTATAATGTGTTATGGTGTGGTGTGGTATAATGTGCTGGGGTGTGGTATAATGTGTTATGGTGTGGTGTGGTGTAATGTGTTATGGTGTGGTGTAATGTGTTGTGGTGTGGTATAATGTGTTATGGTGTGGTGTGGTATAATGTGGTGTGGTGTGGTATAATGTGGTGTGGTGTGGTATAATGTGCTGTGGTGTGGTGTGGTATAATGTGCTGTGGTGTGGTGTGGTGTGGTATAATGTGCTGGGGTGTGGTACAATGTGCTGTGGTGTGGTGTGGTGTAATGTGTTGTGTTGTGGTGTGGTATAATGTGGTGTAGTGTGGTATAATGTGGTGTGGTATAATGTGTTGTGGTTTAATGTGTTGTGGTGTGGTATAATGTGCTGTGGTGTGGTGTGGTTTAATGTGGTGTGGTGTGGTATAATGTGGTGTGGTGTGGTATAATGTGCTGGGGTGTGGTGTGGTGTAATGTGTTGTGGTGTGGTATAATGTGGTGTAGTGTGGTATAATGTGGTGTGGTGTGGTATAATGTGCTGTGGTGTGGTGTGGTATAATGTGGTGTAGTGTGGTATAATGTGGTGTGGTGTGGTGTGGTATAATGTGCTGGGGTGTGGTGTGGTGTAATGTGTTGTGGTGTGGTGTGGTATAATGTGCTGTAGTCTGGTATAATGTGGTGTGGTATAATGTGGTGTGGTTTAATGTGGTGTGGTATAATGTGGTATAATGTGCTGGGGTGTGGTGTGGTGTAATGTGGTGTGGTATAATGTGTTGTGGTGTGGTATAATGTGGTGTGGTGTGGTATAATGTGGTGTGGTGTGGTATAATGTGGTGTGGTATCATGTGGTGTGGTATAATGTGGTATAATGTGCTGGGGTGTGGTGTGGTGTAATGTGGTGTGGTGGTGTGGTAAAATGTGCTGTGGTGTGGTATAATGTGTTGTGGTGTGGTATAATGTGGTGTGGTGTGGTATAATGTGGTGTGGTATAATGTGGTGTGGTATAATGTGCTGGGGTGTGGTATAATGTGTTATGGTGTGGTATAATGTGGTGTGGTGTGGTGTGGTATAATGTGGTGGGGTGTGGTATAATGTGCTGGGGTGTGGTATAATGTGTGGTGTGGTGTAATGTGGTGTGGTGTGGTATAATATGCAGTGGTGTGGTGTGGTATAATGTGGTGTGGTGGTGTGGTATAATGTGGTGTGGTGTAGTGTGGTATAATGTGGTGTGGTATAATGTGGTGTGGTCTGGTATAATGTGGTGTGGTGTGCTGTGGTATAATGTGGTGTGGTATAATGTGCTGTGGTATAATGTGGTATGGTGTGGTGTGGTATAATGTGCTGGGGTGTGGTATAATGTGTTGTGGTGTGGTAAAATGTGGTGTGGTGGTGTGGTATAATGTGGTGTAGTGTGGTATAATGTGCTGGGGTGTGGTATAATATGCAGCGGTGGTGTGGTTTAATGTGGTGTGGTGTGGTTTAATGTGGTGTGGTGTGGTATAATGTGGTGTGGTGTGGTATAATGTGCTGGGGTGTGGTGTGGTGTAATGTGTTGTGGTGTGGTGGTGTGGTATAATGTGTTGTGGTGTGGTGGTGTGGTATAATGTGCTGTGGTGTGGTGTGGTATAATGTGTTGTGGTGTGGTGTGGTATAATGTGTTATGGTGTGGTGTGGTATAATGTGCTGTGGTGTGGTGTGGTATAATGTGTTGTGGTGTGGTATAATGTGGTGTGGTGTGGTGTGGTATAATGTGTTATGGTGTGGTGTGGTATAATGTGCTGTGGTGTGGTGTGGTATAATGTGTTGTGGTGTGGTATAATGTGGTGTGGTGTGGTATAATGTGGTGTGGTATAATGTGGTGTGGTATAATATGTTGTGGTGTGGTATAATGTGGTGTGGTATAATGTGGTATAATATGGTGTGGTGTGGTATAATGTGGTGTGGTGTGGTATAATGTGGTGTGGTATAATGTGTAGTGTGGTGTAATGTGGTGTGGTGTGGTATAATATGCAGTGGTGTGGTGTGGTATAATGTGGTGTGGTGGTGTGGTATAATGTGGTGTGGTGTAGTGTGGTATAATGTGGTGTGGTATAATGTGGTGTGGTCTGGTATAATGTGGTGTGGTGTGCTGTGGTGTGGTATAATGTGGTGTGGTATAATGTGCTGTGGTATAATGTGGTGTGGTGTGGTATAATGTGGTGTGGTATAATGTGCTGTGGTATAATGTGGTGTGGTGTGGTGTGGTATAATGTGTTATGGTGTGGTGTGGTATAATGTGCTGGGGTGTGGTATAATGTGTTGTGGTGTGGTATAATGTGGTGTGGTGGTGTGGTATAATGTGGTGTGGTGTAGTGTGGTATAATGTGGTGTGGTATAATGTGCTGGGGTGTGGTATAATGTGCTGTGGTGTGGTATAATGTGCTGGGGTGTGGTATAATATGCAGTGGTGGTGTGGTTTAATGTGGTGTGGTGTGGTTTAATGTGGTGTGGTGTGGTATAATGTGGTGTGATGTGGTATAATGTGCTGGGGTGTGGTGTGGTGTAATGTGTTGTGGTGTGGTGGTGTGGTATAATGTGTTGTGGTGTGGTGGTGTGGTATAATGTGCTGTGGTGTGGTATAATGTGTTGTGGTGTGGTGGTGTGGTATAATGTGCTGTGTTGTGGTGTGGTATAATGTGGTGTGGTGTGGTATAATGTGGTGTGGTATAATGTGGTGTGGTATAATATGGTGTGGTGTGGTATAATGTGGTGTGGTGTGGTATAATGTGGTGTGGTATAATGTGGTGTGGTGTGGTATAATGTGGTGTGGTATAATGTGGTGTGGTATAATGTGCTGTGGTGTGGTATAATGTGGTGTGGTGTGGTGTGGTATAATGTGTTATGGTGTGGTGTGGTATAATGTGCTGTGGTGTGGTATAATGTGGTGTGGTATAATGTGCTTTGGTGTGGTATAATGTGCTGTGGTGTGGTATAATGCGCTGTGGTGTGGTATAATGTGGTGTGGTGTGGTATAATCTGGTGTGGTGTGGTGTGGTATAATGTGGTGGTGTGTTGTAATGTGGTGTGGTATAATGTGGTAGTGTGGTGTGGTGTGGTGTGGTATAATGTGGTGGTGTGGTGTAATGTCGTGTGGTATAATGTGGTGTGGTGTGGTATAATGTGCTGTGGTATAATGTGCTGTGGTGTGGTATAATGTGCTGTTGTGTGGTGTGGTATAATGTGCTGTTGTGTGGTGTGGTATAATGTGGTGTGGTGTGGTATAATGTGGTGTGGTGTGGTATAATGTGCTGTGGTATAATGTGCTGTGGTGTGGTATAATGTGCTGTTGTGTGGTGTGGTATAATGTGCTGTTGTGTGGTGTGGTATAATGTGGTGTGGTGTGGTATAATGTGGTGTGGTGTGGTATAATGTGCTGTTGTGTGGTGTGGTGTGGTGTGGTATAATGTGCTATGGTGTGTTGTGTTATGGTGTGCTGTAGTGTGTTGTGGTGTGCTGTTCTGTGGTGTGTTGTGTTGTGGTGTGCTGTAGTGTGTTGTGGTGTGCTGTTCTGTGGTGTGCTGTTCTGTGGTATGTTGTGTTGTGCTATGGTGTGATGTATTTGTATTTGTATTTATTATGGATCCCCGTTAGTTCCTGCCAAGGCAGCAGCTACTCTTCCTGGGGTTTATTATGGATCCCCATTAGTTCCTGCCAAGGCAGCAGCTACTCTTCCTGGGGTTTATTATGGATCCCCATTAGTTCCTGCCAAGGCAGCAGCTACTCTTCCTGGGGTTTATTATGGATCCCCGTTCCTGCCAAGGCAGCAGCTACTCTTCCTGGGGTTTATTATGGATCCCCGTTCCTGCCAAGGCAGCAGCTACTCTTCCTGGGGTTTATTATGGATCCCCGTTCCTGCCAAGGCAGCAGCTACTCTTCCTGGGGTTTATTATGGATCCCCATTAGTTCCTGCCAAGGCAGCAGCTACTCTTCCTGGGGTTTATTATGGATCCCCATTAGTTCCTGCCAAGGCAGCAGCTACTCTTCCTGGGGTTTATTATGGATCCCCATTAGTTCTTGCCAAGGCAGCTGCTACTCTTCCTGGGGTTTATTATGGATCCCCATTAGTTCCTGCCAAGGCAGCAGCTACTCTTCCTGGGGTTTATTATGGATCCCCATTAGTTCCTGCCAAGGCAGCTGCTACTCTTCCTGGGGTTTATTATGGATCCCCATTAGTTCCTGCCAAGGCAGCAGCTACTCTTCCTGGGGTTTATTATGGATCCCCATTAGTTCCTGCCAAGGCGGCAGCTACTCTTCCTGGGGTTTATTATGGATCCCCATTAGTTCCTGCCAAGGCAGCAGCTACTCTTCCCGGGGTTTATTATGGATCCCCATTAGTTCCTGCCAAGGCAGCAGCTACTCTTCCTGGGGTTTATTATGGATCCCCGTTAGTTCCTGTCAAGGCAGCAGCTACTCTTCCTGGGGTTTATTATGGATCCCCATTAGTTCCTGTCAAGGCAGCAGCTACTCTTCCTGGGGTTTATTATGGATCCCCATTAGTTCCTGTCAAGACAGAAGCTACTCTTCCTGAGGTCCACCCAAAATAAGACAGTTATTACAATTTTAAAAACATTACAATACATTCACAACAGAGTTCAAAACACACCAATAATGTACATTAGGCCCCTGCTCCACTAACACTTATCTACAGCACAAAATCCATATGTACGTGTGTGTATAGTGCGTATGTTATCATGTGTATGCTGTTCCATATTTGTACTATTTTCTACATTGTAGAATAATAGTGTAAACATCAAAACAAGGAAAACAAACATGGAATCATGGACCCAAAAAGTGTTAATTAAACAAATAAACATATATTTTATATTTGAAATTCTTCAAAGTAGCCACCCTTTGCCTTGATGACAGCTTTGCACACTCTTGGCATTCTCTCAACCAGCATCATGAGGTAGTCACCTGGAATGCATCTCAATTAACAGGTGTGCCTTGTTAAAAGTTAATTTGTGTAATTTCTTTCCTTCTTAATGTGTTTGAGCCAATCAGCTGTGTTGTGACAAGGTAGGGTTGGTATACAGAAGATAGCCCTATTTGGTAAAAGACCAAGTCCATATTATAGTAAGAACAGCTCAAATAAGCAAAGAGAAACGACAGTCCATCATTACTTTAAGACATGAAGGACAGTCAATACGGAAAAGTTTCTTCAACGCTCACTTTACAGAATTCAAAATTACAATGCTTGTCTTTCATAATTTGATCAGTAATACTTGGATGTGTAGTGCTAGACTCATTTTCCATTATTTTAGCCTCATCCCTCTCAACCATAGAGTTCAATTTCAATTTCAATTTCAAGTTTCAATTCCTCATCAATCCACGGGGATTTAACAGTTTTTACAGTCATTTTCTTAATGGGTGCATGCTTATTAGTAACTGGAATAAACTATTTCATAACTGTGTCAAATGCAGCGTCTGGTTGCTCCTCATTACACACCACAGACCAGCAAATATTCTTTACATCATCAACATATGAATCACTACACAACATATGACCTCTTATACACTATATTAGGCCCAGCCTTTGGAACTTTGGTTTTCCTAGATATGGCTAATATATTGTGATCACTACATCCTATGGATCTGGATACTGCTTTCAAACTAATTCCTGCAGTATTAGTAAAGATGTGATAAATAGATGCTGATGATTTCATTCTTGTGCTGTTTGTAACTACCCTGGTAGGTTGACTGATAACCTGAACCAGGTTGTAGACACTAGTTATAGTTTGAAGCTATCTCTTGAGTGGGCAGCTTGATGAGAGCCAGTCAATATTTAAATCACCCAGAAAATATACCTCTCTGTTGATATCACATACATTAGCAAGCATTTCACATGTTATCCAGATACTGACTGTTAGCACTTGGTGGTCTATAGCAGTTTCCCACCAGAATAGGCTTTAGGTGAGGCAGATGAACCTGTAGCCATATTACTTCAACAGTATTTAACATGAGATCCTCTCTAATCTTTACTGGAATGTGGTTCTGAATATAAACAGCAACACCTCCACCATTGGCATTTCTATCTTTTCGGTAGATGTTTTAACCATGTATTGCTACCACTGTATCAAAAGGTATTATCTAAGTGAGTTTCATAGATAGTCAGACTATGAATGTCATCTGTTACCAGCAAGTTATTAATTTCATGAAACTTGTTTCTTAGGCTACATATGTTAACGTGGGCTATTCTGAGCACTTTTCTGGGATGTTTGATTGTTTTCATTGCTTTACTGAGAAGCTTAGCAGAAGTAGACATGCTCATGTTATTTATGTTAGTGCAGGGTGAGCTGCACACAGTGGACTTCCTACTAGGGCACACCACCTCAGTGCTAACAGTATAAATCTGGTTCATAGGTACATGACTGCTGCATACAAATAGCTGTAGGATCAGCAGACGCATTCAGGGCAGTTAGAGGGACATAAATTAGGTTACTTACATTGTGACATCCAATGCCTCTGGTATAAATGTACATTTGCTGAAGAATTATGACAACTCAGCGACACAATGGTAGGGATTAGCTGAGCTGGTCTTGGGTCATTGGTGTGCTGCGTTGTGGTGTGTTGTGGTGTGTGTGCTGTGTTGTCATGAATTGTGGTGTGTTGTGTTGAGGTGTGCTGTGGTGTGTTGTGGTGTGCTATGTTGTGCTGTGTGGCAGTGTGCTGTGGTGTGTTGTGGTGTGTTGTGTTGTGGTGTGGTGTGCTATGTTGTGCTGTGTGGCAGTGTGCTGTGGTGTGTTGTGGTGTGCTATGTCATGTTATGTTATTGGGCACAGACGTCAATTCAAAGTCTATTCCACATTGGTTGACGTTAATATCATTGAAATGACATGGAAACAGCGTTGATTCAACCAGTGTGTAATTCAACCAGTGTGTGCCTGTTGGGCTGTGTCACAATTTAAGATATTGAAAACTGAATAACCTAATGAATACTGGGACAGAGACAGATTGGGTTTTACATATTAGGATCAACATAGAGAAACAAAGACACTGAAAAAATATTGATGATTCTGCTGCAGCTGAACGTTTCCATGGTCCTCTTAAAGGAGTTTACTGCTATTGCTACAGGACCACCCTGGCTGACCCAGAGAAGCAGCTGAACGTGTCCATGGCCCTGAGAGACCAGGAGCTCCTCTTCAGATGCCTCAAGATGAAGACCGTCTTCCCTGAGCTGATGGAGAAGGTAATGTGTCCTGCTGTGATTTTTTTTTAACATATTTCTGTTCATATTTTGTTAATAGTTTAGTAAAGTTTTCTGCATCAAACTGGCGAGCTTTGTTGTCTTCTTTCTGAAGATGGAAGCAGAACCTGCTCAGAAAGAGATAGATGTAGGGGTCACCAGCTCTGCAGGTGAAGGTTGCAGTTCATTTGGTCCCAGTGAAGCAATGGAGGATGGAGATAATGGTTATGGAGATGGAATGGAGCTGGAGAAGGAACTGAGTCAGGAAGAGAGGGAGGCCTTGGCCAAGAACAAGGACGTGGCCACTCTCCAGAACTACAGCTCCTATGAGGCCATGTTCAGAAAAGAGATGAAGGGATGCCAACAAACTGTCAAAAACATGGAAAAGAAGTTCAATCCCGGTGATGGTGAAGAAGAGAAAGCATTTAGCTTGTCAAATGGTCATGGAGAGCTGGATGGGGATGGATCATCCAAGGAGTGTCAGGAGAATGGAGCCACTGCATGTGCTGTAGATGTCACCAGATCTGGCCTTGCACCGTGGCAGGACGGGGTCATGGAGAGACTGCGTAGAGAGGTCACCACTGCAGACTACAACATGTATTTGGCCCACCATGGAGCTATGCTGATCAACTTTGGTCAGCTTGCCGCCTGCACCCCAAGGGACAAGGACTTTGTTTACGGAAAGCTGGAGCCCATAGAGGTTCAAACTGTCAGAACGTTCAACGTTCCCACGAGCTACCGGCCGAAACGGATTCACATGCACGACCCTTGGTCACCGATGGTCAACAAAAGTGTTGACACGTCAGATCTAGGCGTGTCCGTAGAAGATCTTCCGAAGTGTGATGAAGTCAACGCAACTTTATTGTGCTTCTTGGAGAAAGAGCTAAAGGGTCACAACATCTCAGAGGGTGGAGGAGAAGATGGCTTCTATGTACACATTGGAACACAGACTTACAACATCCCATCTGCTCCGTTCAAACCGGAAGCCTCGCTGGCAGACATCATCACAGACCCACACAAAGGCCTCTATCTCCAGATCCAAGCTGAGGACATCACCAGAAGACACAACTTTACCAACTCTGCCTTTAGTTACCTCTGTGGCCACATCTTCCGCCGCGATGAGTACCACACTCACTTCAAGAACGTGCACTTGGACATCCAGTCCTGCCTGAACGGCTGGTTCGAGCAGCGCTGCCCTCTAGCATACCTAGGCTGCAACTACAGCCAGAGGAGGTTCCAACCCGTAGGTCAGAGAGCCACGGTCACCTACCGCCAGGATCTCAGCACCTTCAGCCTCAAACCAGAGGGCCCCTCGATGCTGTCCGACTCTGAGAAGACCATCAGCATCACCTCTGACAGGAAGCATCCCCGTAAGCTGGACCCGTTGAGCAGACTTCCCTTTGAGATCCTCCATCACCTGGCAGGGTTCCTGGACAGCTTTAGTCTGTCTCAGCTGTCCCAGGTGTCCCAGTTGATGAGGGAGGTGTGTGTCACACTGCTAGAGGAGAGGGGGATGGTCTATCTGAAATGGGAGAAGAAGACCTACTCCCATGGAGGGTCTTCATGGAAATGCAGAAAAAATGTGAGTACTTTGCCTGAATTAAAAAAATAAAAAAATAATTAAGGGATGGAAATCATCCCCTTTTTGTGTTATTACATTGTTTTGTCTTGTACTATCTGGTATAGAGTCCATGGTCATTAAATGTAAATGAAACACCATAAACCAGAACAGCTTCAATGCACCTTGGCATAGAGCCTACAGGTGTCTTAATAGGGCGTTGGGCCACCATGAACCAGAACAGCTTCAATGCACCTTGGCATAGAGCCTACAGGTGTCTTAATAGGGCGTTGGGCCACCATGAACCAGAACAGCTTCAATGCACCTTGGCATAGAGCCTACAGGTGTCTTAATAGGGCGTTGGGCCACCATGAACCAGAACAGCTTCAATGCACCTTGGCATAGAGCCTACAGGTGTCTTAATAGGGCGTTGGGCCACCATGAACCAGAACAGCTTCAATGCACCTTGGCATAGAGCCTACAGGTGTCTTAATAGGGCGTTGGGCCACCATGAACCAGAACAGCTTCAATGCACCTTGGCATAGAGCCTACAGGTGTCTTAATAGGGCGTTGGGCCACCATGAACCAGAACAGCTTCAATGCACCTTGGCATAGAGCCTACAGGTGTCTTAATAGGGCGTTGGGCCACCATGAACCAGAACAGCTTCAATGCACCTTGGCATAGAGCCTACAGGTGTCTTAATAGGGCGTTGGGCCACCATGAACCAGAACAGCTTCAATGCACCTTGGCATAGAGCCTACAGGTGTCTTAATAGGGCGTTGGGCCACCATGAACCAGAACAGCTTCAATGCACCTTGGCATAGAGCCTACAGGTGTCTTAATAGGGCGTTGGGCCACCATGAACCAGAACAGCTTCAATGCACCTTGGCATAGAGCCTACAGGTGTCTTAATAGGGCGTTGGGCCACCATGAACCAGAACAGCTTCAATGCACCTTGGCATAGAGCCTACAGGTGTCTTAATAGGGCGTTGGGCCACCATGAACCAGAACAGCTTCAATGCACCTTGGCATAGATTCTACAAGTGTCTCAAACTGTATTGGAGGGATACGGGACCATTCATCCACGAGAAATTCCATAAGTTGGTGTTTTGTTGACGGGGGTGGAAAACGCTGTGTCAGGCGCTGCTACAGAATCTCCCATAAATGTTCACACACACCATTTAAATCCCCACATTCTCCCCTCTTTCAAAGTCACTGAGATCTCTTCCTCTAGCCAAAATAACTGGCAACAGAGCATTTTATACATGACCCTAAGCATGATGGGATGTTAATTACTTAACCTGTTGGGTCTAGGGGGCAGCATTTGCACGTCTGGATAAAAAAAATGTACCCGATTTAATCTGGTTACTAATCCTACCCAGTAACTAGAATATGCATATACTTATTATATATGGATAGAAAACACTCTAAAGTTTCCAAAACTGTTTGAATGGTGTCTGTGAGTATAACAGAACTCATTTGGCAGGCAAAACCCTGAGACATTTTCTGACAGGAAGTGGATACCTGATGTGTTGTATTGACTTTAAACCTATCCCATTGAAAAACACAGGGGCTTAGGAATATTTTGGCACTTCCTATTGCTTCCACTAGATGTCACCAGCCTTTACAAAGTGTTTTGAGTCTTCTGGAGGGAGATCTGACCGAACAAGAGCCATGGAACGATGATGTCCCATTAGACACCTGGCGCGCAGGTTCATGTTGGGTACCCTCGTTCCAATACGTTATAAAAGAGTATGCATTCGTCCACCTTGAATATTATTCATGTTCTGGTTAAAAAAGGCCCTAATGATTTATGCTATACAACGTTTGACATGTTTGAACGAACGGAAATATATTTTTTCCCCTCGTTCATGACGAGAAGTCCGGCTGGCTTACATCATGTGCTAACGAGACGGATATTTTTGGACATAAATGATGAGCTTTTTTGAACAAAACTACATTCGTTATGGACCTGTGATACCTGGAAGTGACATCTGATGAAGAGAATCAAAGGTAATGGATTATTTACATAGTATTTTCGATTTTAGATCTCCCCAACATGACGTCTAGTCTGTATCGCAACGCGTATTTTTCTGGGCGCAGTGCTCAGATTATTGCAAAGTGTGATTTCCCAGTAAGGTTATTTTTAAATCTGGCAAGTTGATTGCGTTCAAGAGATGTAAATCTATAATTCTTTAAATGACAATATAATATTTTACCAATGTTTTCTAATTTTAATTATTTAATTTGTTACGCTGACTTGACTGCCGGTTATTGGAGGGAAACGATTTCCTCAACATCAATGCCATAGTAAAACGCTGTTTTTGGATATAAATATGAACTTGATAGAACTAAAAATGCATGCATTGTCTAACATAATGTCCTAGGAGTGTCATCTGATGGAGATTGTAAAAGGTTAGTGCATCATTTTAGCTGGTTTTATGGTTTTGGTGACCCTGTCTTTGACTTGACAAAACATTACACACAACTCTTGTAAATGTACTGTCCTAACATACTCTAAATTAATTAACCTCTATGGGCTAGGTGGGACGCAAGCGTCCCACCCGTGGTGCACTCCATCAACAGCAGGTGCATTTCAAGAGCGGCAAATTTGAATCCAAATAAATGTCAAAATTCAAATTTTTCAAACATACAACTATTTTACACCCTTTGAAAGATAAACAACTCCTTAATCTAACCACGTTTTACGATTTCAAAAAGGTTTTACGGCGAAAGCATAAATTTAGAGTATGTTAGGACAGTACATTTACAAGAGTTGTGTGTAATGTTGTGCCAATTCAAAGAGAGGCGTCACCAAAACCATAAAATCAGCTAAAATTATGCACTAACCTTTTACAATCTCCAACAGATGACACTCCTAGGACATTGTGTTAGACAATGCATGCATTTTTAGTTCTATCAAGTTCATATTTATATCCAAAAACAGCGTTTTACTGTGGCGTTGATGTTCAGGAAATCGTTTCCCTCCAATAACCGGCATTCAAGTCAACACCACAAATTAAATAATTAAAATTAGAAAACATTGTAAAATATTATATTGTCATTTAAAGAATTATAGATTTACATCTCTTGAACGCAATCAACTTGCCAGATTTAAAAATAACCTTACTGGGAAATCACACTTTGCAATAATCTGAGCACTGCGCCCAGAAAAATACGCGTTGCGATACAGACTAGCCGCCATGTTGGGGAGATCTAAAATCGAAAATACTATGTAAATAATCCATTCTCTTCATCAGATGTCACTTCCAGGTATCACAGGTCCATAACGAATGTAGTTTTGTTCAAAAAAGCTCATCATTTATGTCCAAAAATCTCCGTCTTGTTAGCACATGATCTAAGCCAGCCGGACTTCTCGTCATGAACGAGGGGGAAAAATATATTTACGTTCGTTCAAACATGTCAAACGTTGTATAGCATAAATCATTAGGGCCTTTTTTAACCAGAACATGAATAATATTCAAGGTGGACGAATGCATTCTCTTTTATAACATATTGGAACGAGGGTACCCAACATGAACTCGCGCGCCAGGTGTCTAATGGGCCATCATCGTTCCATGGCTCTTGTTCGGTCAGATCTCCCTCCAGAAGACTCAAAACACTTTGTAAAGGCTGGTGACATCTAGTGGAAGCAATAGGAAGTGCCAAAATATTCCTCAGCCCCTGTGTTTTTCAATGGCATAGGTTTAAAGGTAATACAACACATCAGGTATCCACTTCCTGTCAGAATCTGTCTCAGGGTTTTGCCTGCCAAATGAGTTCTGTTATACTCACAGACACCATTCAAACAGTTTTAGAAACTTTAGGGTGTTTTCTATCCATATATAATAAGTATATGCATATTCTAGTTACTGGGTAGGATTAGTAACCAGATTAAATCGGGTACATTTTTTTATCCAGCCGTGCAAATACTGCCCCCTAGCCCTAACAGGTTAACTCAGGAATCACACCTGTGTGGAAGCACCTGCTTTCAATATACTTTGTATCCCTCATTTACTCAAATGTTTCCTTTGTGTTGGCAGTTACCTGTCTATACTGCATACAGTACCAGTCAAAAGATTGGACGCAAATTTTTACTATTTTCTACATTGTAGAAGACATTGTGAAGACATTAAAACTATGAAATAACACATATGGAATCATGTAAGTAGCCACCCTTTGCCTTGATGACGGCTTTGCACACTCTTGGCATTCTCTCAACCAGCGCCATGAGGTAGTCACCTGGAATGCATTTCAATTAACAGGTGTGTCTTGTTAAAAGTTCATTTGTGGAATTTCTTTCCTTCTTAATGCGCTTGAGACAATCAGTTGTGTTGTGACAAGGTAAGGTTGGTATACAGAAGATAGCCCTATTTGGTAAAAGACCAAGTCCGTATTATGGCAAGAACAGCTCAAATAAGCAAAGAGAAACAACAGTCCATCATTACTTTAAGACATGAAGGTCAGTCAATACGGAACATTTCAAGAACTTTGGTAAAAATGACAGTCCATCATTACTTCAAGACATAAAGGTCAGTCAATCTGGAAAATAAATGCTTCACAGAGTTCACGTAACAGACACATCTCAACATCAACTGTTCAGAGGAGACTGCGTGAATCAGACCTTCAAGGTTGAATTGCTGCAAATAAACCACTACTAAAGGACACCAATAAGAAGAAGAAATTTGCCTGGGCTAAGAAACACACATTTAAATGCATTCCAGGTGATGACCTCATGAAGCTGGTTGAGAGAATGCCAAGAGTGTGCAAAGCTGTCATCAAGGCAAAGGGTGGCTACTTAGAAGAACAAAATATATTTTCATTTATTTAACACTTTTTTGGTTACTACATGATTCCATATGTGTTATTTCATAGTTTTGATGTCTTCACTATTATTCTACAATGTAGAAAATATAAAAAAAATAAGAAAAACCCTTGAATGAGTAGGTGTGTACAAACTTTTGACTGGTACTGTGGCAGTTGTAGCTTGTCTGGCTCCCTGGGCGAAACCACATTCAGTGCCCCCCCCCCCCCCCCCCCACCCGCCACCAAAAGAAAAAAGCACCATTCTGCACTAACTGTAATTTTTATTCAAATATTTAAAACAACACAAATAAATAATCATAACATTTAAAACTACATAAATATAAAAATATATACAAAAATAAGTAACAAAGACAAATAGAAACAAATTTGTCACTCGAGCGTCAATACATTACCCATCTCCCAACACTGTCATCCAAGAGTCGAGACTAAACCAGTTCAGACTGGTTTTATATTATTCTTAACGATTTTGCAAAAAACAGAAAAATACGCAACAAAATGTCTGTGAAACTATATATTCACAGTATTATGAATGAATTGTGGTTTATTTGGTGGCATTGCGTAGTGTCTGATTTTACTATTTGCCTTAGTAATGTACAAAGTTAGAGGTGCGCTATTTGATAGATTACCCCGCTCTCCCTACCTCGGGCTTCCAGAGGGGAGACCTGAGGTCAACCTCCCCCCCCCCCCCTCCTCATCTCGTACTTCTGAGTGGGAGACCTTCCCAGGCAGTAGCCTGCCTAGCTCACTAACTATCCCAGGCAGTAGCCTGCCTAGCTCACTAACTATCCCAGGCAGTAGCCTGCCTAGCACACTAACTATCCCAGGCAGTAGCCTGCCTAGCACACTAACTATCCCAGGCAGTAGCCTGCCTAGCTCACTAACTATCCCAGGCAGTAGCCTGCCTAGCTCACTAACTATCCCAGGCAGTAGCCTGCCTAGCTCACTAACTAGAATCAGAGCGCCCACTCCGACAAGGTTAATTGACCCACAGTCCCACATGGTGAGATGATATCATTGACGTGATGTGCAAATGAGCGATAGAAAACCGATGTCACCATTCTGATTTTTTTGGGGCGGCCGCCCCGTGTCGCACCCAGCAAGATGCCGTCCTGCACGGCTGCCCGTGCCGTCTATACCTATATAATCCGCTACTGACTGTGTGTATATATATATATATATATATATATATATATATATATATATATATATATATATATATACACAACAACAACATTTCCTATCTCTATCCCCACCCAACCCCTCCAGAAGTAGGCATGCCTATAGTCTAAAGTCTATGTTAGGACCAATACTGGTGGAAGTAGGCCTATTCGTCCTGCCATAGACTTTCATTGGAAAGTGAAAGGCAGAATGAACATGTCACTGGTTCTAAACAATACTGTTGTTTTTCGTTCACATCACATGATTTAGTTCTGTCTACTGACCCACCAGGTGGTTCGGTCCGTCAGTCACTGTGTGATAGCATAGTTACCAGGTCACCCTAATATGACCGCCCAGCCCTATACGGCATCCAGACACATTCTCTACATCTCTTCTGGACAGAGAAATGGATCCAGCCTGGTCTGAGGGTTGCTTTCCAATCGGCACCCTATTCCCTGTAACCTGAACTACTGGACTATGTAGGTAATAGGTTGCCACTTGGGACACAGCCTAAATCTCAGTCTTGTCCCAACAGGAACCCTATTCCCCATATAGAGCTATGGGCCCTGGTCAAAAGTAGTGCACTATGTAGAGAATAGGATGCCGTTTGGGATGCGTTTCTAGTCCTATGACAGCTGTTGCATTGTAAAGAGCCCCCTGACTACTCCCTGCATTCCTCTCAGACACGATTATGAGTTGAATTACCCATCCCAGTGTTTGGCACCAACCAATCAGAGAGCGAGAGAGAGAGAGAGCCTGTCTGTGTGTCCACGGGACAAAGGGCATGCCAATGATATCAGTGGTCTGGAATGCCACCAAGCCCTTGTTCCCAGTCAGCTCTGCCACACTAACGACTCAGTTATCTCATAACTGGCTCCAGCTCAAATGCTACCCTTGTCCCTTTGTAGTGCATTTGTTTTGATCAAGACCTGTAGCACATCTATTGTAGGGAATAGGATGCCAACTGGGATGCACATACAGACAACAGGTTGCTAGGCAGGAAATCCATACACATCAACAATGGGAACAGTATAAACCTGCATATGGAATAAACAGGATGTTGTTACCAATGAAATAGAGCTTCATATGAAGATGTAGCATGCATCAGAATTTAGTATACTAAAATTATATTATATATACATATATATATATTATATTATATTATATATATATATAAATTATATTATATATAATTATATATAATTATATTATTATATATAATTATATATAATTATATTATTATATATAATTATATTATTATATTTTACTAGGAGTTTTTCCTGACCACGTGGCTCGAGAGGCTATGGGTTTCAAGTTGTTCCTGACCACGTGGCTTGAGAGGTCATAGAGTTTAGAGTTTTTCCTGGTCAGATCACATTGTCAGGAAAAATTCCTTGACCCACTCTAATACTCTGTGTGATAAAAAACATTCTGTCTCTCTCTCTCTCTCTCTCTCTCTCTCTCTGTCTCTGTCTCTCGCTCTCTTTCTCTCTCTCTTTCTCTCTCTCTCTCTTTCTCTCTCTCTTTCTCTCTCTCTTTCTCTCTCTCTCTCTCTTTCTTTCTCTCTGTCGCTTTGGTTTCCTAAGGTATGGGAGTTTAGCAGTCTGTTTTCCAAGGTGGACAGGTGGTGCTTTGACGATGTCCCCTCCATGTCTGAGCACCTGAAGGTCTGCCCTTTCTACCAAAGAGAGGAGCTCAGTATGCCTGTAAAACTAGTCAGTATGGAGGGGGCCAGAGAGAGACCCCAGAGCCTACTGGACCTGCTCCAGGAGTATGACCTGCCTTTAGCAGACCAATGACATTATAAGGAATTGGCGGTAGGTATCCTAGCAGCTAAGGAGTTGGACCTGTAGCCGAAAAGTCACCGATTTGAATCCTGGGCCGGGCACTCGCTTGATCTGAGGGGTGCTGGCTTTAAATCCTAACAACAATTCCCTTCCGTTGGGCCTTGGAGCAAGGCACTGCACTGCAGCTTGACCCTGTGCTCCTCTCAACTGTGTGCATGTGATGTATGCTACCTTGGAAAAAGAGCAGAAGACTACGGTCCCTTAATAAACCATGTAGAAACAGTCAGAGCTCACTTACAATTAATCACTGTTACTAAATTTGTAAATGTCAAAAAGCAATCTCTACAAAGTAATTAACGCATTTATAAACACTATTTTAATGATTTATAAACACTATTTTAATGATTAATAATGATTTATGAAAAATATTTTACATGATTTATAAATGATTTATAAACACTATTTTAATGATTTATAATGATTTATAAATACTATTTTACATGATTAATACATTGTTTATAAACACTATTTTACATTATTTATAAATTATTTAAAAATAATTTATAATGATTAATAAACACTATTTTATTGATTTATAAATGATATATAAACACTATTTTAATGATTTATAATTATTTATAAACACTATTTTAATGATTTAGAATTAAATATAAACACTATTTTTACATGATTTATAAATGATTTATAAATGATTAATAAATCCAATTTTACATGATTTATAAATGATTTATAAATGATTAATAAATCCTATTTTACATGATTTATAGGATAATGAATACGGTGTTTGATCATAGTATGTTAACAATTTGTAAATTATTAATAATGTACCACTAGGTTGTTTATAAACCAGTTATAAATTAGTTATTGTCATCTCATAAGATTATTTAGAAAGTATTTGTTAATTTTTATGTTATTTAACTAGGCAAGTCAGTTAATAAGAACAAATTCTTATTTGAAATGACGGCCTAGGAACAGTGGGTTAACTGCCTTGTTCAGGGGCAGAACAATAGATTTTTACCTTGTCAGCTCGGGGATTCAATCTTGCAACTTTTCGGTTACTAGTCCAACGCTCTAACCACTAGGCTACCTGCCCCCCAAGTTAATGGTTGATTAATGGTTTGAATCACCATTTATACACATATTTATACATTTATTTACTGTATATGTGTCATAAATGGTATATTTATTGATTGTTAATGAGTGCAGTTGTAAATGTGAGTATATGCACTTACTAATACCTCAGTAGATAATTAATGTAGAGCCTTATAAACTATGTAATTATTGTTAATAAATTATTTTAATCCCCTAATTACCCTAAAGCACCAGAGGTTGGTACCGGTTCAGGGATTTTCTTTCTCTGAGGAACAGATTCAGAACCAGGAACAAAAGTGATATATAGTGTTCCGGAACAGAAACTTTATTTTAAAAGGATGGGAACCGGTTAATAACATTATGTTACGTTCAATCCCACAATAAAGACAACAAAGCCCACTTTGTCCCTCATATGTATTCAAGTCTTTATCTGCCAGCTGAAAATATTTGCCAGTGTGTGTGTGTGTGTGTGTGTGTTGGCAACCTGTCCGTCTCCTTTGAAGCTTAGGCTACTGTAACCTACTGATGTTACAAGCATGTTTCAGAAATTAGGGAGAAAGATTTTTAATTAGAGAAGAATGGATTAACTTTTTCAATGCTAGTTAGAGATACTATAGTTATCACGTTTTACATCGGATTTATTAACTACAAAGAGGTAGACGTGCTAATTCTGGTGCCACTCTGCACACGCAATTTTGTTAACTGCCTAGTTCCTCCATAGAAGCCAACAGAACAGAGAATGCAAAGTCGAAAAAGGCCCAGGCCCAACAAGCAGCAGCAAGTGCCATTTTGAGGACTGATGACAACATCTCTTCAGATACCCAGCAACAAGATTCTGCTACGGCAATGAAAGAAACTGTAATAAAAAATATCAACAATCGTTTGGATAAGCTCTAAACAAAGTATGAGTCTCTAAAGACAGCACAGGCCGAACTGAAGGGCCGCATGGACACAGCCGATGAGGCCATGTCTGATCACGAAACCCGGATAGGAGGTCTGGATACCACCTGCACTCAGCTTAAAAAGAAGAACGAGCTCTCCAAGCCAAGGTTCTCCATTTAGAAGGCAGGAGTCGCAGGCTGAACATCAAACTCGTGGGGATTTTGGAGGACGAAGAACAAGGGAAACCCACAGAGTTTGTGTCCAAGCTAATTCCCAAGCTCCTGGGTGACGACAAGTTCCCAAAGCCCCTCATCATTGACCGTGCACACCGCTCTCTACAGGTGAAGCCCTCACCAGGTGTTAAGCCGCGCACCATAATCGCAAGGATTCATCACTTTCAGGATAAGGAGCTCATTCTACAAGCTATGGAATACAAAGGCCAAAAGGTTTACATCTTCCCCGACGACACCATGGAGGTGAAGTAGCAATGTGATGCAGACCATGAGCGAGGTGGAGGTGAAATACAGCCTGCATTTTCCAGCCAAGCTACATGTTCATCACAACGGCATAACAAGAGTCTTCACCAAGCCCGAAGAGGCTGCAAGCTATGTATTAAAACTACAGAAAAAAACCCTGAAAGGGTGAAAGCCCTCACCACAAATTTCTGGGATATTGACTGAGTAAACAGTGTTTATTCATAAACGGTAACGTATTCATGTGTTTTCCAACAACCGCGGAGAGGGCTGTTAGTTAATAAGTCTGACTATAGTTAGCTTGCTAGCGTAGTATTGGGTCTGTGCTAGCCATTATGCCCAGCAGTCCTCATTTACGTGATATGGGGAGAACAGTGCTTCATTTGGGGAAACAGTACGGAGGGCAGGTTTCTCTGGGGAAACAGTAGGGAGGACAGGTTTCTCTGGGGAAACAGTGGAAGGACAGGTTTCTCTGGGGAAGCAGTGGAGAGGACAGGTTTCTCTGGAGAAGCAGTGGAGAGGACAGGTTTCTCTGTGGAAGCAGTGGAGAGGACAGGTTTCTCTGGGGAAACAGTAGGGAGGACAGGTTTCTCTGGGGAAACAGTGGAAGGACAGGTTTCTCTGGGGAAGCAGTGGAGAGGACAGGTTTCTCTGGAGAAGCAGTGGAGAGGACAGGTTTCTCTGGGGAAGCAGTGGAGAGGACAGGTATCTCTGGGGAAGCAGTGGAGAGGACAGGTTTCTCTGGGGAAACAGTAGGGAGGACAGGTTTCTCTGGGGAAGCAGTGGAGAGGACAGGTTTCTCTGGGGAAGCAGTGGGGAGGACAGGTTTCTCTGGGGAAGCAGTGGAGAGGACAGGTTTCTCTGGGGAAGCAGTGGAGAGGACAGGTTTCTCTGGGGAAGCAGTGGAGAGGACAGGTTTCTCTGGGGAAGCAGTGGAGAGGACAGGTTTCTCTGGGGAAGCAGTGGAGAGGACAGGTTTCTCTGGGGAAGCAGTTGAGAGGACAGGTTTCTCTGGGGAAGCAGTGGAGAGGACAGGTTTCTCTGGGGAAACACAGAGGAGGACAGGTTTCTCTGGGGAAGCAGTAGAGAGGACAGGTTTCTCTGGAGGTCTGTTACTGTGTTCGGTTTTTTATTTTCTGCTGCCAGACAAGTTCTATTTTAATACGTACATGTTTAAGATGTTTTATTTGAAATGCTCTTGGATATAAATGTCAGCAAACGATCTTGGGAATCAGTCAGATATTAAAGGTGTCACATTAGTCTTGTGGAATGTGCATGTTTCGGGCACGCGCCGAAAGACGTATTCTATTTAAGCACTTGAAATCACATGGTGCTGACATAATCCAACTGTATTTCTCAAGTTTATGAATCTCCTCCAAGGCTAGTGGTGTTGTTATTGTCTTTCGTAAGAACATCCCTTTTCAGCTTTCATCTTTGTCTACAGACCCACAAGGTACATGATGGTATCAGGGAACATTAACTCTTTCCCTGTCACCCTATTGAACGTCAATGCCCCAAACACTGACGACCCACATTTCTTTCGTGCTGTTTTTGATTTATTCCCAGATGTTAGTACCACTAATCTAATAATCGAAAGCGGTTTAAATTGTTATCTTGATCCGTATATCTTGACAGACTGTCTACATGTACTCCACCAAATATTACCTCTGTCCAGGTTCTAAATAATCTAATCAAATCCAGGAACCTAGTGGACATCTGGAGACTGTAACATCCCACAGGAATCTAGTGGACATCTGGAGACTGCAACATCTGGAGACTGCAACATCCCACAGGAACCTAGAGGACATCTGGAGACTGTAACATCCCACAGGAACCTAGAGGACATCTGGAGACTGCAACATCCCACAGGAACCTAGAGGACATCTGGAGACTGCAACATCTGGAGACTGCAACATCTGGAGACTGCAACATCCCACAGGAACCTAGAGGACATCTGGAGACTGTAACATCCCACAGGAACCTAAAGGACATCTGGAGACTGCAACATCCCACAGGAACCTAGAGGACATCTGGAGACTGCAACATCCCACAGCCAAAGACTACTCATTCTACTCTAATGTGGGTGGCAGGGTAGCCTAGTGGTTAGAGCGTTGGGCTAGTAACCGAAAGGTTGCAAGTTTGAATCCCCGAGCTGACAAGGTACAAATCTGTCGTTCTGCCCCTGAACAAGGCAGTTAACACAGTTCCTTGTCCGTCATTGAAAATAAGAATTTGTTCTTAAATGACTTGCCTAGTAAAATAAATGTTCACAAATCTTATTCTAGAATTAATAGATTCCAAACTGATACTCAATTTGCTCAATGCGAAATAGCATCTTAATCTTTCTTTACTTAAACAGAATTCTAGTTGGCGTTTTAACCCCTCCTTGCTCACAGACCAAGCATTCATTGACTGCATGACAACCAAGTTGAATGAGTTCCTCAAGACTAATGGCACAGGACTGATTCTACACTATGGGAAACTTTTAAAGTGGTTATGAGAGGGCATATTATTTTATATGAGTCTGCCATAAAAAAAAAGGGAATCGCATGTGACTGGAGGAGATAGAAAAAACCTCCCAGCTTTAGAGGAGACATACAGAACTTCACACTCTCAGGTTGTCTGCAACAATATTTTGAAATTAAAATATGAATACAATTATTTTCTTGGTTCTCAGGGCAGTAACCTCCTATTAAAGCTAAGACAAAAACATTTTGAACTAAGGGACAAACCGGAAAGGCTGCTGGCTAGACAACTAAAGGGTTCACAGGCAAATAGACTGATCCTAAAGAGATAAACAACTGCTTCAAAGAACATTACTCAGAGTTATACTCTTCCAGATCCGATGCTTCTGGTTCTGATGTATCAGCCTCCTTTGATTCCATCAGCCTGGCTTCTAGTTCTGATGTATCAGCCTTCTTTGAATCCATCAGCCTGCGAAAACTTGATGATAACTCAATTTTCTCAACAGAGGAATTAATCAAGGCAACAAAAGCTTTCCCACCTGGGAGGAAATCTCAAGGAAAGTGGCAGTTTAGCCCTACCCACCTTTAAGCATTATTACAGGGCTGAAAATACCATGGCATTAACGTACTGGCAACTGTGTCTCCCTGAAAAGTTGTACACTGTTGCCCCCCTGTGGCTAAATATGGAAGTCAAGTCTGTAACAAATTCCTCTCCTCCAGCTTTGCTTTTCTCCAAAGCAGAGTGCCCAAACAAACTGACAGGCAACAACTTTGTTTTGAGAAACTGTTTAAGAATTTGAAACCAGATTACGCCTGTTTATAAGGTGTCTGATACCTCTGTATACACCCCGATATGCTTTAGTCACATTCTGTTGAAGGTCTCCAAAGCACACACATCCCTGGGTAGCTCCTCTTTTCAGTTCCCTGCAGCTAGCGACTGGAACGAGCTGCAAAAAACACTCAAACTTCACAGTTTTATCTCCATTTCTTCGTTCAAAGACTAAATCATGGACACTGACAGTTGTGGCTGCTTCGTGTGATGTATTGTTGTCTCTACCTTCTTTCCCTTTGTGCTGTTGTCAGTGCACAATAATGTTTGTACCATGTGTTGTGCTGCTACCGTGTTGTGCTGCAGTCATGTTGTGTTTCTACCATGCTGTGTTGTCATGTGTTGCTACCATGCTGTGTTTTTGTCTTAGGTCTCTCTTTATGTAGTGCTGTGTTGTCATGTGTTGCTACCGTGCTGTGTTGTCATGTGTTGCTACCATGCTGTGTTGTCATGGGTTGCTACCATGCTGTGTTTTTGTCTTAGGTCTCTCTTTATGTAGTGCTGTGTTGTCTCTCTTGTTCTTATGTGTGTTTATATATTTTTATAAAGTGCATGAGCTCTCAGAAATGTGTCTATGTAAAGCCTGCCGCGGAGCCTGCCGCGGAGCCTGCCGCGGAGCCAGCCCCGGAGCCTGCCCCGGAGCCTGCCGCGGAGCCAGCCCCGGAGCCTGCCGCGGAGCCTGCCCCGGAGCCTGCCGCGGAGCCTGCCGCGGAGCCTGCCGCGGAGCCTGCCCCGGAGCCTGCCGCGGAGCCTGCCCCGGAGCCTGCCGCGGAGCCTGCCGCGGAGCCTGCCCCGGAGCCTGCCCCGGAGCCTGCCGCGGAGCCTGCCCCGGAGCCTGCCCCGGAGCCTGCCGCGGAGCCAGCCGCGGAGCCAGCCCCGGAGCCTGCCGCGGAGCCTGCCACGGATTCGCCAAGCATCTGCCCTTCCATTCCAGACACTTATTGGACCACATGGTGATCACATGAGGGATAACAATGCCATGCACTTTCCCTTCACAGCCAGTTGGAGATAACATGATTTATCTATCTGGAAAGCATTTTAAACCTCTCCACAGCTCAGTCTACAATACCATATGTGCCTAACAGTCACTATTGCTGCAGCAAACATACTCAACAGGTTTTGACTCTCTCTCTCTCTCCACCGCACCTGCTGTGTCGACCTCTGAATGCTCGGCTATGAAAAGCTAGCTCACATTTACTCCTGAGGTACTGACCTGGTGCACCCTCTACAACCACTGTGATTATTATTTGACCCTGCTGGTCATCTATGAACGTTTGAACATCTTGAAGAACAATTTGGCCTTAATGGCTATTTACTCTCATAATCCCCAACCAGCACAGCCAGAAGAGGACTGGCCACCCCTCAGAGTCTGGTTCCTCTCTAGGTTTCTTCCTAGGTTCCAGCCTTTCTAGGGAGTTTTTCCTAGCCACCGTGCCTCTACATCTGCATTGCTTGCAGTTTGAGGTTCTAGGCTGGGTTTCTGTACAGCACTTTGTGACATCAGCTAATGTAAAAAGGGCTTTATAAATACATTTGATTGATTGAATTCCACAGAATGACTCAGGATAACTCAATAAAATCTTTCACCTTCAATACAACGTAAACGTTTATTAATTAATTTCTCAAGACAACATTTAATGCATGCACAAGTGATACAAATGTATTTGGTTTGCCAGTGTTAGGGTGGTAAGCCTTGTCCTTTGACTACTGTGTCTCTGACACCTCCGGGTTGCGTAGCTTGTTGATGACCTCTGTCAGCATGCGGTTGCAGAGGGCAGCGTATGGGTTCAGAACCACTACCTGTTGCCGGGCGAACTCACTGCCCAGGACGGCTGCCCTCTCGAAGTCCTCCCGGGCCTTATCATCCTGGCAGGCCAGCCTCAGCAGCAGGCCTCTCTGGACCAGAGCCTGACACGCTGTACGCCCTACACCCCCACTCAGAGCAATGGCACGCTCCAGGTCCTCTAGGGCTCCTGGGGGAATACAGAACCCACAGATAAAGATAAGCTCCAGGTCCTCTAGGGCTCCTGGGGGAATACAGAAGCAAATCAATTTATAACATTTTTGACATGCGTTTTTCTGGATTTTTGTTGTTGTTATTCTGTCTCTCACAGTTCAAATAAATCTACCATTAAAATTATAGACTGATCATTTCTTTGTCAGTGGGCAAACTTACAAAATCAGCAGGGGATCAAATACTTTTTCCCCCACTGTAGAACCTATAGATAAAGATAAGCTAAAAAAACGGAAAGTGTTGCGTGCATATGTATTCACCCCTTGAAGCACCTAAATAAGATCTGGTGCAACCAATTACTTTCAGAACTCACATAATTAGTTAGATTGCACACAGGTGGACTTTATTTAAGTGTCACATGATCTGTCACATGATCTCAGTATATATACACCTGTTCTGAAGGGCCCCAGTGTCTGCAACACCACTAAGCAAGGGGCACCACCAAGCAAGCGGCACAATGAAGACCAGGGAGCTCTCCAAACAGGTCAGGGACAAAGTTGTGGAGAAGTACAGATCAGGGTTGGGTTATAAAAAAATATCAGAAACTTTGAACATCCCACAGAGCACCATTAAATCCATTATTAAAAATGTGAAAAAATGTGGCACCACAACAAACCTGCCAAGAGAGGGCTGCCCACCAAAACTCATGGACCAGGCAAGGAGGGAATTAATCAGAGAGGCAACAAAGAGACCAAAGATAACCCTGAAGGAACTGCAAAGCTCCACAGCAGAGATTGGAATATCTGTCCATAGGACCACTTTAACCGTACACTCCACAGAGCTGGGCTTTACGGAAGAGTGGCCAGAAGAAAATAAGTAAACATGTTTGTTGTTTGCCAAAAGGCATGTGGGAGACTCCCCAAACATATGGAAGAAGGTACTCTGGTCAGGTACTCTGGTCAAAATTTAGCTTTTTGGCCATCAAGGAAAATGCTATGTCTGGCGCAAACCCTACACCCTTCATCACCCCAAGAACGCCATCCCCACAGTGAAGCATGGTGGTGGCAGCATCATGCTGTGGAGATGTTTTTCCATCGGCAGGGACTGGGAAACTGGTCAGAATTGAAGAAATGATGGATGGTGCTAAATACAGCGAAATTCTTGAGGGAAACCTGTTTCAGTCTTCCAGAGATTTGAGACTGGGATGGAGGTTCACCTTCCAGCAGGACAATGACCCTAAACATACTGCTAAAGCAACACTCGAGTGGTTTAAGGGGAAACATTTAAATGTCTTGGAATGGCCTAGTCAAAGCCCAGACCTCAATCCAATTGAGAATCTGTGGTTTGACTTAAAGATTGCTGTACACCAGCGGAACCCATCCAACTTGAAGGAGCTGGAGCAGTTTTGCCTTTAAGAATGGGATAAAATCCCAGTGGCTAGATGTGCCAAGCTTGTAGAGACATACCCCAAAAGACTTGCAGCTGTAATTGCTGCAAAAGTTGGCTCTACAAAGTATTGACTTTGGTTGGGATGAATAGTTATGCATGCTCAAGTTCAGTTTTTTTGTCTGATTTATTGTTTGTTTCACAACAAAAAATATTTTGCCTCTTCAAAGTGGTAGGCATGTTGTGTAAATCAAATGATACAAACCCCCCAAAAATCTAATTAATTCCAGGTTGTAAGAAAACTGTCACGGCTGTTAGAAGGAGTGGACCAAGATGCAGTGTGTTCGTAGTTCCACATCTTTATTTCAATCGTGAAACTGAATGCAATACATACATTTCTTGAAACACAAAAAACACAAACCGTCACGCAGGAGGAACAAAGACATTCACAAAATATAATCACCCACAAAAACAGGTGGGACAAACATCAACTTAAATAGGACCTCCAATTAGAGACAACGTCAACCGGCTGCCTCTAATTGGAGGTCATGCCAAACAAAAACCAACATAGAAATCCAAAACTAGAAACTGAACATAGAAATAGAAAAACAGACACACACCCCCTGTCATGCCCTGACCTACTCTACCATAGAAAATAACAACTTACTATGGTCAGGACGTGACAGTACCCCCCCTCAAAGGTGCGGACACCTACAAAACAACAACAAAACCCCCCTAAACAACAACACCCCCCCCCCCCCCCCCCCCCACAAAACACAAAGGGAGGGTAGGGTGGGTGACTAATGTCTGAGGCGGCGGCTCTGGTTCCGGGCGTAGTACCCCCACCGTCCACTGATCCCCCCGCTTCTGTATGTCCGGAGGAACCAGACCATGGATCATCGCCGGAGGCTTCGGACCGCCAACCGCCGCTGAAGACTCTGGGCTGCAGACCGCCGCTGAAGACTCTGGGCTGCAGACCGCCGCTGAAGGCTCTGGGCTGCAGACCACCGCTGAAGGCTCTGGGTTGCAGACCACCGCTGAAGGCTCTGGGCCGCAGACCACCGCTGAAGGCTCTGGGCCGTAGACCTCCGCTGAAGGCTCCGGGCTGAGGAGCGTCGCTGGAGGCTCCGGGCTGAGGAGCGTCGATGGAGGCTCCGGGCTGAGGAGCGTCGCTGGAGGCTCCGGACTGGGCAGGCGCACTGGAGGCCTGATGTGTGGGGCTGGCATAGGAGGTGCCAGACTAGTAACACGCACCTCAGAGCAAGTGCAAGGAGCAGGCACAGGACGTACTGGGCTATGGAGGCGCACTGAGGGCCGAGTGCTCACAGCAGGCACTGGCTGTACCGGGTTATGGATGCGCACTGGAGGGAGAGTGCGAAGAGCAGGAACAGGACACCCCGGACTGGGCAGGCGCACTGGAGGCCTGATGCGTGGGGCTGGCATAAGAGGTCATGGCAAACAAATACCAACATAGAAATCCAAAACTAGAAACTGAACATAGAAATAGAAAAACAGACACACACCTCCTGTCACACCCTGACCTACTCTACCATAGAAAATAACAACTTACTATGGTCAGGACGTGACAAAAACAAAATAGAAAAAATGCCAAGGGGGTGAATACTTTTGCAATATTAATAATTGTATAGGTGGCCTTAGCGGCCTACTTTGGTGTAGTGTTGTAGATTTACCTTCTGTGTCCTCCTGGAGTCGTCTGGTCTGGGCCCTGTTGTTATAGCCAGAAGCTCTCTGCGGCAGTGTGTCTATGGCCTGGCTGAACCGTTCCAGGGCTGTGGGTAGATCCCCAGCCTCTGCTGCTGTGACCCCCTCCATCTCCAGGTCTTTGACCTGCTGTAGCAGCCCCACCTCAAAGCCACTGTCTGGAGGAGACAGATAAACACTGTTTTAATGGGATGACAGGTGTTATGGTATAGAAGACTGAACAACAACATTGATGTCACCAGACGTTCATACACACAGGAGTAATCCAGTTTTGAAATGACTTTAAGAGGATATAGATGCTCTGGAGTCAGAATAAACCACATATGTTACAAAATGATGAACATGAAACAGCACACATCAACCACCAACACACACGATAACCGCTAACACACATGATAACTACTTACACACACGATAACTACTTACACACACGATAACTGCTAACACACATGATAACTGCTAACACACATGATAACTACTTACACACATCTTACACACATGATAACTACTTACACACACGATAACTGCTAACACACATGATAACTACTAACACACATGATAACTGCTAACACACACGATAACCGCTAACACACATGATAACTGCTAACACACATGATAACTGCTTACACACATGATAACTACTAACACACATGATAACTGCTACACACACATGATAACTGCTAACACACATGATAACTGCTAACACACATGATAACTACTTACACACATGATAACTGCTAACACACACGATAACTGCTAACACACATGATAACTACTTACACACACATGATAACTACTTACACACATGATAACTACTTACACACATGATAACTGCTTACACACATGATAACTGCTAACACACACGATAACTACTTACACACATGATAACTGCTAACACACATGATAACTGCTAACACACATGATAACTGCTAACACACATGATAACTGCTAACACACATGATAACCGCTAACACACATGATAACTGCTAACACACATGATAACTACTAACACACATGATAACTACTTACACACATGATAACCGCTAACACACACGATAACTACTTACACACACGATAACTGCTAACACACTCGATAACTGCTAACACACATGATAACTACTTACACACATGATAACTGCTAACACACACGATAACCGCTAACACACATGATAACTGCTAACACACATGATAACTACTTACACACATGATAACTGCTAACACACATGATAACTGCTAACACACATGATAACTGCTAACACACATGATAACTGCTAACACACATGATAACCGCTAACACACATGATAACTGCTAACACACATGATAACTACTAACACACATGATAACTACTTACACACATGATAACCGCTAACACACACGATAACTACTTACACACACGATAACTGCTAACACACTGATAACTGCTAACACACATGATAACTGCTAACACACATGATAACTGCTAACACACATGATAACTACTAACACACATGATAACTACTAACACACATGATAACCGCTAACACACATGATAACTGCTAACACACACGATAACCGCTAACACACGATAACCGCTACACACATGATAACTGCTAACACACATGATAACTGCTACACACACATGATAACTACTAACACACATGATAACTACTAACACACATGATAACTGCTAACACACATGATAACTGCTAACACACATGATAACTGCTAACACACATGATAACTGCTACACACATGATAACTGCTAACACATGATAACTGCTAACACACATGATAACTGCTAACACACATGATAACTACTAACACACATGATAACTACTAACACACATGATAACCGCTAACACACATGATAACTGCTAACACACACGATAACCGCTAACACATGATAACTGCTAACACACATGATAACTGCTAACACACATGATAACTGCTAACACACATGATAACTGCTAACACACATGATAACCGCTAACACACATGATAACTGCTAACACACATGATAACTGCTAACACACATGATAACTGCTACACACATGATAACTACTTACACACATGATAACTGCTAACACACATGATAACTGCTAACACACACGATAACTGCTAACACACACGATAACTGCTAACACATGATAACTGCTAACACACATGATAACTACTAACACATGATAACTACTAACACACATGATAACTGCTAACACACATGATAACTGCTAACACACATGATAACTGCTAACACACACGATAACTGCTAACACACACGATAACCGCTAACACACACGATAACTGCTAACACACATGATAACCGCTAACACACATGATAACTGCTAACACACATGATAACTACTAACACACATGATAACCGCTAACACACATGATAACTGCTAACACACATGATAACCGCTAACACACATGATAACTACTAACACACATGATAACTGCTAACACACATGATAACTACTAACACACATGATAACCGCTAACACACATGATAACTGCTAACACACATGATAACCGCTAACACACATGATAACTACTAACACACATGATAACTGCTAACACACATGATAACCGCTAACACACATGATAACCGCTAACACACACGATAACCGCTAACACACATGATAAATCCATTGGAATAAAAGGTCTTTACCATCATCTATCAGTTCCTCCTCTTGGTTTAATCCAGGGACGTCTCCAGACGGGCAGGTGGGGTTAAAGATAGCCTGAAGTACAGCTCTGTCATGGGCTGAAGCCATTGTTACCGATGGGTAAAAAAAAGCAGAAGGCAGAGAGTAGTGGAATTGGGATCCTAAGTGGTGGGGGAGAGGGGCGTATTTTCTCCTCAAATTCTCACAGATTTCTCCTCAACCAATCGGAGCGGGGGGTGGAAACAGGCAGACTTTGAGATCATTGGGCAGAGAGGACATCTGTATTTGGTTAACTCAGACATAAACTCGGCTGTGAGTGTATACTGTGAAACTCTGGACACACACAGAGAAATCCCCACCATGGACAGCCACGTGATATTAAGCAACATTGATTGGACTAAATTGTTTTTGGGTAATTTTAAGTTTGTTTTCAGTGTATTAGACTAAGCATACACACACACACACACACGCACGCACGCACACACACACACACACACACACACTCACACTCACCCTTCAACGCTTCTGTGAGTCTTTATTCATGATTGTAAAGTTATAACACTTTTACAATTATGGTGATTTTAAATGGATGTAGTGTATTAAATATGTAGTCTAATACATTATCAGTTTAGTTACAACATTATCATTGTTCTTCCAGATGCGTTTTCATATTCGCAGAGCGAGAGAGAGACCTCTATATATCTGACCAGACAGACCTCTATATATCTGACCAGACAGGCCTCTATATATCTGACCAGACAGACCTCTATATATCTGACCAGACAGACCTCTATATATCTGACCAGACAGACCTCTATATACCTGACCTGACAGAAAGACAGACCTCTATATATCTGACCAGACAGGCCTCTATATATCTGACCAGACAGGCCTCTATATATCTGACCAGACAGACCTCTATATACCTGACCAGACAGAAAGACAGACCTCTCTATACCTGACCAGACAGACCTCTATATATCTGACCAGACAGGCCTCTACATATCTGACCAGACAGGCCTCTATATACCTGACCAGACAGAAAGACAGGCCACTATATGTCTGACCAGACAGAAACACAGACCTCTATATATCTGACCAGACAGACCTCTATATACCTGACCAGACAGAAAGACAGGCCACTATATATCTGACCAGACAGAAGCACACACCTCTATATATCTGACCAGACAGACCTCTATATACCTGACCAGACAGACCTCTATATATCTGACCAGACAGGCCTCTATATATCTGACCAGACAGAAAGACAGGCCACTATATATCTGACCAGACAGAAACACAGACCTCTATATATCTGACCAGACAGATCTCTATATACCTGACCAGACAGGCCTCTATATATCTGACCAGACAGAAAGACAGACCTCTATATTCCTGACCAGACAGACCTCTAAATATCTGACCAGACAGGCCTCTACATATCTGACCAGACAGGCCTCTATATATCTGACCAGACAGAAACACAGACCTCTATATACCTGATCAGACAGAAAGACAGGCCTCTATATATCTGACCAGACAGAAAGACAGACCTCAATATATCTGACCAGACAGAAAGAAAGACCTCTATATACCTGACCAGACAGACCTCTATATATCTGACCAGACAGGCCTCTATATATCTGACCAGACAGACCTCTATATACCTGACCAGACAGAAAGACAGACCCCTATATCTGACCAGACAGACCTCTATATATCTGACCAGACAGGCCTCTATATATCTGACCAGACAGGCCTCTATATATCTGACCAGACAGACCTCTATATATCTGACCAGACAGAAAGACAGACCTCTATATATCTGACCAGACAGACCTCTATATATCTGACCAGACAGGCCTCTATATATCTGACCAGACAGAAAGACAGACCTCTCTATACCTGACCAGACAGACCTCTATATATCTGACCAGACAGGCCTCTATATATCTGACCAGACAGACCTCTATATACCTGACCAGACAGAAAGACAGGCCTCTATATATCTGACCAGACAGGCCTCTATATATCTAACCAGACAGAAAGACAGACCTCTATATACCTGACCAGACAGACCTCTATATATCTGACCAGACAGGCCTCTATATATCTGACCAGACAGACCTCTATATACCTGACCAGACAGAAAGACAGACCCCTATATCTGACCAGACAGACCTCTATATATCTGACCAGACAGGCCTCTATATATCTGACCAGACAGGCCTCTATATATCTGACCAGACAGAAACACAGACCTCTATATACCTGACCTGACAGAAAGACAGACCTCTATATATCTGACCAGACAGGCCTCTATATATCTGACCAGACAGGCCTCTATATCCCTGACCAGACAGACCTCTATATACCTGACCAGACAGGCCTCTATATACCTGAACAGACAGAAAGACAGACCTCTATATATCTGACCAGACAGATCTCTATATACCTGACCAGACAGGCCTCTATATATCTGACCAGACAGAAAGACAGACCTCTATATTCCTGACCAGACAGACCTCTAAATATCTGACCAGACAGGCCACTACATATCTGACCAGACAGGCCTCTATATATCTGACCAGACAGAAACACAGACCTCTATATACCTGACCAGACAGAAAGACAGGCCTCTATATATCTGACCAGACAGAAAGACAAACCTCAATATATCTGACCAGACAGAAAGAAAGGCCTCTATATACCTGACCAGACAGACCTCTATATATCTGACCAGACAGGCCTCTATATATCTGACCAGACAGACCTCTATATACCTGACCAGACAGAAAGACAGACCCCTATATCTGACCAGACAGACCTCTATATATCTGACCAGACAGGCCTCTATATATCTGACCAGACAGGCCTCTATATATCTGACCAGACAGACCTCTATATATCTGACCAGACAGAAAGACAGACCTCTATATATCTGACCAGACAGGCCTCTATATATCTGACCAGACAGAAAGACAGACCTCTATATACCTGACCAGACAGACCTCTATATATCTGACCAGACAGGCCTCTATATATCTGACCAGACAGACCTCTATATACCTGACCAGACAGAAAGACAGGCCTCTATATATCTGACCAGACAGGCCTCTATATATCTGACCAGACAGAAAGACAGACCTCTATATACCTGACCAGACAGACCTCTATATATCTGACCAGACAGGCCTCTATATATCTGACCAGACAGACCTCTATATACCTGACCAGACAGAAAGACAGACCCCTATATCTGACCAGACAGACCTCTATATATCTGACCAGACAGGCCTCTATATATCTGACCAGACAGGCCTCTATATATCTGACCAGACAGAAACACAGACCTCTATATATCTGACCAGACAGACCTCTATATATCTGACCAGACAGACCTCTATATACCTGACCAGACAGAAAGACAGACCTCTATATATCTGACCAGACAGGCCTCTATATATCTGACCAGACAGGCCTCTATATATCTGACCAGACAGGCCTCTATATATCTGACCAGACAGAAAGACAGACCTCTATATACCTGACCTGACAGAAAGACAGACCTCTATATATCTGACCAGACAGACCTCTATATCCCTGACCAGACAGACCTCTATATCCCTGACCAGACAGACCTCTATATATCTGACCAGACAGGCCTCTGTATATCTGACCAGACAGAAACACAGACCTCTATATATCTGACCAGACAGGCCTCTATATACCTGACCAGACAGAAAGACAGACCTCTATATACCTGACCAGACAGGCCTATATATATCTGACCAGACAGAAACACAGACCTCTATATATCTGACCAGACAGAAACACAGACCTCTATATATCTGACCAGACAGACCCAACTATACACACACACAAGTTTTTACTGGTTAGCCCACGCTATGCACCAGTTTCTACTGGATAGCCCACGCTATGCACCAGTTTCTACTGGTTAGCCCACACTATGCACCAGTTTCTACTGGTTAGCCCACGCTATGCACCAGTTTCTACTGGTTAGCCCACGCTATGCACCAGTTTCTACTGGTTAGCCCACGCTATGCACCAGTTTCTACTGGTTAGCCCACGTTATGCACCAGTTTCTACTGGTTAGCCCACACTATGCACCAGTTTCTACTGGTTAGCCCACGCTATGCACCAGTTTCTACTGGTTAGGAGGAGGATTTATTCTCCATGTCTTTAACCATTTTCCAGAACTTCTTGGGGTTAAACCCACAGAGAGAGAACTGCTCCTTAAAGTAACTAACTTTGGCCCCACTGGATAGCCCGAGTACATTTATTTCTCATATGCCTGTCAGCCTGAGTACGCGTGTGCTGAGCCGTGCGCCAAATTAAATTCTTGAGGTGGAGTAACTCTGCCAGATCACGGTCGAAGCAAGAGCTGAACCTGTTTTCAATTATATTTTTCTTTATGGGAGTTAACAATACCACTGAAAATATTTATAAAAAATAATGTCGAAGCATCTTGAACAGAGGGGATCAAGCTGATTCTATACCATTTAACAGAGGGGATCAAGCTGATTCTATACCATTTAACAGAGGCCAGTTCATGAAGGAAGACTTGCTCATTAAAGTTTTTTAGTAAGCGTCTATGACAAATCAGGACAGGTCGTTTCACTGAGCAGCCATTACGAACACAGGCTGTAAAACAGTGATCACTAAGGTCATTACAGAAAACACCAGACTGGTACCTATCAGGATTATTTGTGAGGATAACATCAAGGAGAGTAGCCTTTTCTGGGTGTTTGGAGTCATACCTTGTGGGATCGGTGATAATCTGAGAAAGAGTTAGGGAGTCCCACTGCTTTAGGACTTGGTCAGGTGGTTTAAGCATGTCCCAGTTTAGGTCACCTAGCAGGACAAATTCAGCTCTGCAGTGTTAATTTATGACATCTGAATGTGCATCAGATGGCAACAAGATTATATTGTACAGCAATTTCATCAGGTAACATGAATACGAAGTCGCGGTATTTAAAACAGGACGGGAGACCAAGAGTGTGTAACCAATAGAAAGTCAGAGTTCCGTGTGGGAACAAAAATAGTCTGTCCCACGGTTGGGTAAACAAGCAAGTTCATAGTTCATAGTTCATAAAGCTCAAAGGAGTCATGAGGCAAATAACATAAAGCTCAAGAAAAAAATAACGACTTGGGGATAGCCATATATACATACATACACATATATACATACACATATATACATACACACACACACACACACACACACATACACACACACACACACACACACACACACACACACACACACACACACACACACACACACACACACACACACACTGCCTTGGTAAAGCATTCAGACCCCTTGACTTTTCCACATTTTGTTACATTACAGCCTTATTCTAAAATGGATGACATTTTTTTCACCCTTAATCTACGCACAACACCCCATAAAGACAAAGCAAATAGGTTTTTAGATTATTTTTTTAAATAATAAAAAAAAATACAACTGATATATCACATTTACATAAGTATTCAGACCCTTTTCTCAGTACTTTTTTGAAGCACCTTTCACAGCGATTACAGCCTCGAGTCTTCTTGGGTATGACTATACAAGGTTGGTACACCTGTATTTGGGGAGTTTCTCACATTCTGCGGGGAGTGTCGCTGCAGAGCTATTTTCAGGTCTCTCCAGAGATGTCTGAGCTCTAGCTGGGCCACTCAAGGACATTCATAGACTTGTCCCGAAGCCACTCCTGCATTGTCTTGGCTGTGTGCTTAGGGATGTTGTCCAGTTGGAAGATGAACCTTCGCCCCAGTCTAGCGAAATGTAGCGAAATGCTTGTGCTTCTAGTTCCGACAGTGCAGCAATATTTAACAAGTAATCTAACAATTCCCCAACAACTACCTAATACACACAAATCTAAAGGGGTGAATGAGAATATGTACATATAAATATATGGATGAGCGATGGCCGAGCGGCATAAGGAAGATGCAACAGATGGTATAAAATACATTATATACATGTGATATGAGTAATGTAAGATATGTAAACATTATTAAAGTGGCATTGTTTAAAACTAGCGTCCCACCTCGACGACTTCCGGTGAAAATGCAGAGTGCCAAATTCAAATTAAATTACTATAAATATTAAACTTTCATGAAATCACAAGTGCAATACATCAAAATAAAGCTTTACTTGTTGCTAATCCAGCCGCCATGTCATATTTCAAAAAGGCTTTACGGCGAAAGCAAACCATGCAATTATCTGAGGACAGCGCTCAGCACACAAAACATTACATACAGTTACCAGCCAAGAAGATTCGTCACGAAAGTCAGAAATAGCAATAAAATGTATCACTTACCTTTGATGATCTTTGTATGGTTACACTCACAAGACTCCCGGTTACACAATAAATGTTTGTTTTGTTCGATAAAGTCCCTCTTTATATCCAAAAAACTCAATTTTGTTGGCGTGTTTTGTTCAGTAATCCAATGGCTCAAATGCGGTCCCAACGGGCAGACGAAAATTCCAAATAGTAAATAAATAAATAAATAATAATAAATAAAATCCGTAAAGTTCGTAGAAACATGTCAAACGATGTTTATAATCAATCCTCAGGTAATTTTTAGCCTAAATAATCGATAATATTTCAACCGGACAATAGCGTCGTCAATATAAAAGAAAAACAAGAAAGGCGTGCTCTCGGTCGTGCGCAGTAACCAGCTCTGGGGAGATCCCAGGGTCCACTCACTCAATGTGGTCATTCATTCTCCCAAATTTTTTACAATAAAAGCCTGAAACAATGTCTAAAGACTGTTCACAACTAGTGTAAGCCATAGGGAACGCAATCTGAGTCATAACCATTTATATGGTGGATAGGCTTTCAATGGAAAAACACCCATTTCAAAATAATTGCAATTCCTGGATGGATTTTCCTCAGGTTTTCACCTGCCATATCAGTTCTGTTATACTCACAGACATTATTCTAACAGTTTTGGAAACTTTAGAGTGTTTTCTATCCAAATCCACCAATTATATGCATATCCTAGCTTCTGGGCCTGAGTAGCAGACAGTTTACTTTGGGCACGCTTTTCATCCAAAATTCCGAAGGCTGCCCCCTATCCTAAAAAAGTTAAAGTTACTAGTTCCCCATTTATGAAAGTGGCCAGTGATGTGGTCTCAATGTAGGCCTTGCGGTTGAGGGCAGTGCAGTTGCCGTACCAGGCTGTGATGCAGCCCGACAGTGTCACGAAGTCTACCGAAGGTGGCTCCTCTCCCTGTTTGGGCGGCGCTCCGCGGTCGTCGTCGCCGGCCTACTAGCTGCCACCGATCCTCTTTTCCTTTTCGTTTGGTTTTGTCTGGTTTTGTGTTACACCTGTTTTGAGTTAGGTAATTAGTGGGGTGTTTAGTCTTGCTGTCTGGGTTTAGGTTTTTGTGCGGGATTGTTCGTTTGTTGCTTTTGATGGGGTTTATGTGCGGTGTTTTAGTTTTCTACAGTATTTTTGTAGAGGACGTGATTTCTGTTACTGGACTGCGCTCCAACCGCTTTATGTGGACATTGTTATATTTGTCTGGTACGGTTTTCCTTGTTTATTTTTTCACATTTGGATTTTGTATTAGGAAAATAAACACCCTACTCCGTATATGTGGTCTCCTGCGCCTGACTTCACCCCCATCACTCTAGTGAGCTGTGACAGACAGGATGCTTTCGATTGTGCATCTGTAAACGTTTGTCAGGGTTTTGGGTGACAAGCCAAATTTCTTCAGCCTCCTGAGGTTGAAGAGGCACTGTTGCGCCTTCCTCACCACACTGTCTGTGTGGGTGGACCATTTCAGTTTGTCTGTGATGTGTACACCGAGGAATTTAAAACTTTCCACTTTCTCCACTGTGATGTGGATTGGGGGGTGCTCCCTCTGCTGTTTCCTGAAGTTCACGATCATCTCCTTCGTTTTGTTGACATTGAGTGAGAGGTTGTTTTCCTGACACTACACTCTGAGTGCCGTATTATTGGGGACCTTCAATGCTGCAGACATTTTTGGTGCCCTTCTCCAGATCTGTGCCTCGACACAATCCTGTCTCTGAGCTCTACGGACAATTCCTTCGATCATCATGGCTTAGTTTTTGTCTGACATGCACTATCAACTGTGGGATCTTATATAGACAGGTGTGTGCCTGTCCAAATCATGTAAAATCTATTGAATTTACCACAGATGGACTCCAATCAAGTTTTAGAAACATCTCAAGGATGATGAATGGAAACAGGATGCATCTGAGCTCAAATTCGAGTCTCATAGAAAAGGGTCTGAATGTTATGTAATTAAGATGTGTTTTTTTAATTTGTAATACATTTCTCAAAACCTGTTTTCACTTTGTCATTATGCGGTATTTTGTGTAGATTTATGAGGAAAAACATTCATTTAATATTTTATTTAATGAGGCTGTAGCGCAACAAAATGTGGAAAAAGTCCTCTCTCCCTGTCTCCCTCTCCAATACCTGCAGGGGCAAAACAAACCAACAGCTTTTATAATACAGCGTGAAGCACTAAAGCTAACGGAGGATATTCAGCCCTGCAGATTTCCCCTAGCTAAATCTCTATTCACTCTAACATTTATTGTCATCTCTTGATTGAAATGGGAGAAGTCTCTGCTCGCTGGTGGGTATTCATATCCAGGTATTCATACGCTCTCTCAGCTCAGAAGTGTTTGATATGCAAACACAATAACATTCAAAAACAAATCTTTTTCCAATCTTCAAGCTATCAGACGGAGGTCGTGTCCTATTTTATATCCTCTTGATATCCACTTGATACACCGCAGGAGAAAATAAATAGTCATTACAGATAAAGCTATGACGGTTATGGGCCTGTCTGCCTATCTGAGACTGGAGTCAGTAACACATTGTGGCATTATAGGTTACAGCCCAGATAACATCTAGGATCCGCTGAAGAGGACAGACACCTGGTATCATCCCAGATAACATCTAGGATCCACTGAAGAGGCAGAGACTCCCAGTATCATCCCAGATAACATCTAGGATCCACTGAAGAGGACAGAGACTCCCAGTATCATCCCAGATAACATCTAGGATCCACTGAAGAGGACAGACACCTGGTATCATCCCAGATAACATCTAGGATCCGCTGAAGAGGACAGACACCTGGTATCATCCCAGATAACATCTAGGATCCGCTGAAGAGGACAGACACCTGGTATCATCCCAGATAACATCTAGAATCCACTGAAGAGGCAGAGACTCCCAGTATCATCCCAGATAACATCTAGGATCCGCTGAAGAGGACAGAGCCTCCCAGTATCATCCCAGATAACATCTAGGATCCGCTGAAGAGGACAGACACCTGGTATCTAAGGTCACACTATATTCACCATAGTGCAGCTCGGAAGACGAAAATCAATAGTTAACTCTCAGAGTCACAGCGTACAGAAATCAAAATATAGCAAACCCCTTACTGCAGCAGTTGTGCAGTATTGTTTAAAAGCTCAAAGGCTAGTTCTATTACCAATTAGTACATCTAAGGGAACATAGCGTGACTAAAAAGGTACATCTGAGAAAACAATTATATAGCTTCCCTTCTCCCTTTGACAAAGGAAACATAATGCATATGAGAGGCCTTAGCCCAAGGTCCAACACACCGATAACAATTATCCTGGTTAGAAATGCAATGTATTCACTGATAATTGTCCTGGTTATAAATGCAATGTATTCACTGATAATTGTCCTGGTTAGAAATGCAATGTATTCACTGATAATTGTCCTGGTTAGAAATGCATTGTATTCACTGATAATTGTCCTGGTTAGAAATGCAATGTATTCATTGATAATTGTCCTGGTTATAAAAGCAATGTATTCACTGATAATTGTCCTGGTTATAAAAGCAATGTATTCACTGATAATTGTCCTGGTTAGAAATGCAATGTATTCACTGATAATTGTCCTGGTTATAAATGCAATGTATTCACTGATAATTGTCCTGGTTAGAAATGCAATGTATTCACTGATAATTGTCCTGGTTAGAAATGCATTGTATTCACTGATAATTGTCCTGGTTAGAAATGCAATGTATTCATTGATAATTGTCCTGGTTATAAATGCAATGTATTCACTGATAATTGTCCTGGTTATAAATGCAATGTATTCACTGATAATTGTCCTGGTTAGAAATGCAATGTATTCACTGATAATTGTCCTGGTTATAAATGCAATGTATTCACTGATAATTGTCCTGGTTATAAATGCAATGTATTCACTGATAATTGTCCTGGTTAGAAATGCAATGTATTCACTGATAATTGTCCTGGTTAGAAATGCAATGTATTCATTGAAAATTGTCCTGGTTATAAATGCAATGTATTCACTGATAATTGTCCTGGTTATAAAAGCAATGTATTCACTGATAATTGTCCTGGTTATAAAAGCAATGTATTCACTGATAATTATCTTGGTTATAAAAACAATGTATTCACTGATAACAATTCTAATTTGTATATATCCAGTGAGACACTATATAGAATGTAGAGGCTCTGAAATAATATTCATTAAAAATACATTTTATTTTAGGTAAAAACGGCAACTGCCGGGACAATAATTGTCATAGTTAAATCTAATCAAGGTAAAGTACTATACTTTTTATTCAAAGTCATTTGATATTAGAGGTAATGAAGCATCCAAATGCACAGTACATGTGGACATTGATGTAAATCAACCTGCATACTGAGTATCACAGAGCTGAGTACCACAGAGCTGAGTACCACAGAGCTGAGTACCACAGAGCTGGCTTTAATCAACCTGCATACTGAGTACCACAGAGCTGAGTACCACTGCGCTGAGTACCACAGAGCTGGCTTTAATCAACCTGCATACTGAGTACCACAGAGCTGAGTACCACAGAGCTGAGTACCACAGAGCTGAGTACCACAGAGCTGGCTTTAATCAACCTGCATACTGAGTACCACAGAGCTGAGTACCACAGAGCTGAGTACCACAGAGCTGAGTACCACAGAGCTGGCTTTAATCAACCTGCATACTGAGTATCACAGAGCTGAGTACCACAGAGCTGAGTACCACAGAGCTGAGTACCACAGAGCTGTCTCTTTAATGCAACACCCTCCTATAAAATGAACTGTAGACACACATATAGCATTGATTTATCCAATCAACTTTAGACTACGCACAAGTAATCAATCAACTTTAGACTACGCACAAGTAATCAATCAACTTTAGACTACGCACAAGTAATCAATCAACTTTAGACTACGCACAAGTAATCAATCAACTTTAGACTACGCACAAGTAATCAATCAACTTTAGACTACGCACAAGTAATCAATCAACTTTAGACTACGCACAAGTAATCAATCAACTTTAGACTACGCACAAGTAATCAATCAACTTTAGACTACGCACAAGTAATCAATCAACTTTAGACTACGCACAAGTAATCAATCAAACCATTTAAAAACTGTTTTTTTGTTATAATTTTTTTTATATAGTTTCAATCTCATTTTCAGTTTTTGTGTATGCCTTGTCATTGAAATGCTGTGTAGAATTGTGATGTCGTAGGAAACACTTTAGCATATAACAATATAAGTGGAGGCTGCTGAGGGTAGAATGGCCCATAATAACGGCTGTGAATGGAATGGTATCAAACACTTTGAAACCATATGGTTGATGCCATTCCCTTCCAGACATTACCATGAGCCCATCCTCCCAAATGAAGTTGCCACCTGTGAACAATATATTATTTGCTGTTCAATATTTTTACTGTATATTTTAATTTGTCGATCATTTACCGTTAAATCAGGTAAATATCTAGGTTGTATCTAATACACACAGATGTATTTCCAGAGATACTGCACTGATTGTATTCAGACCTGGAAAGCAGCTGGGCGTTTCTATCCTCCTACAGTACATCGCATATCTCATGCATATTTTACAGCCGACTACTCTCATGCCAGGATGCACTCCGGATACCCTATCTAGTTGTGGCAAAGAGCCATCTGCATTACACATTTAAATGAGCAACACAGTATATCCCTAGAGTGTTTACCTGAACGGGTGTGGAAAATACGATTTTTTTTATGGAAGAGTAGACTTTACAGTGGCTGTGGTAAAGTAGAATAGATAGCCGGGGTCCAAAGGCTTATTTAACAGTTGATGTCGTGCGGCTACATCATTTGTGCAGGCGGCACAACTCGTTTGGAAAATGTAAGTTCCTTGAATCGGTCTGCAGTAGAGGAGAGCCTGCAGATTAGCCACGTCTGTCACAGCCCTGGGGTGCTGCATCTATAACGTCTACAGTGTCTTTAAAGGGACTGGGGCAGGGAAATCAAACATTAGTTTTGAATAAATGGCCAATCATCTTGTAATAGGGAGATGTGGTTCGCCGTGTCCTGGTATTTAAAACCTGTTAGGGCTAGGGGGCAGCATTGACACGGCTGGATAAAAAACATACCCGATTTAATCTGGTTACCACTCCTACTCAGTAACTAGAATATGCATATACTTATTACATATGGATAGAAAACACCCTAAATTTTCTAAAACTGTTTGAATGGTGTCTGTGAGTATAACAGAACTCAAATGGCAGGTCAAAACCTGAGAGATTCCTTTACAGGAAGTGGCCTGTCTGACCATTTCTGGAACTTCTTTGCCATCTCTATCATTTACTAAGGATCTCTGCTCTAACGTGACACTTCCCACGTCTTCCATAGGCTCTCATAGCCCGGGAAAAAAGAGAATGTCGTCATTCCAGCCCCAGGCTGAAACACATTATCGCCTTTCTCAAGTGGCCCATCAAGAGACACTAGCTTATGCGCGTGACCCCGACCGCCCCCGCCTTTGGGATTTTTTCCTCTGTTTGCCGAAAAGGAGATTCCCTGTCGGAATTTTACCGCTTTTCTACGAGAAAAATGACGTAAAAATTGATTTTAAACAGCGGTTGACATGCTTCGACGTACGGCAATTGAATACTTTGAATTTTATTGTCAGGAATTGCGCCAAGCGCGCGACACTTCTTTACTATTTCGGATAGTGTCTGGAACGCACGAACAAAACGCCGCTATTCGGATATAACGATGGATTATTTTGGACCAAACCAACATTTGTTATTGAAGTAGACGTCCTGGGTGTGCATTCTGACGAAGACAACAAAAGGTAATGACATTTTTATAATAGTAAATATGATTATGGTGAGTGCTAAACTTGCCGGGTGTCTAAATAGCGAGCCCGTGATGCCTGGGCTATATACTTAGAATATTGCAAAATGTGCTTTCACCAAAAAGCTATTTTAAAATCGGACATATCGAGTGCATAGAGGAGGTCTGTATCTATAATTCTTAAAATAATTGTTATGCTTTTTGTGAACGTTTATCGTGAGTAATTTAGTAAAATGTTAGCGAATTCCCCGTAAGTTTGCGGGGGGTATGCTAGTTCTGAACGTCACATGCTAATGTAAAAAGCTGGTTTTTGATATAAATATGAACTTGATTGAACAAAACATGCATGTATTGTATAACATAATGTCCTAGGGTTGTCATCTGATGAAGATCATCAAAGGTGAGTGCTGCATTTAGCTGTCTTCTGGGTTTTGGTGACATTATATGCTGGCTTGAAAAATGGGTGTCTGATTATTTCTGGCTTGGTACTCTGCTGACATAATCTAATGTTTTGCTTTCGTTGTAAAGCCTTTTTGAAATCGGACAGTGTGGTTAGATTAACGAGAGTCTTATCTTTAAATGGCTGTAAAATAGTCATATGTTTGAGAAATTGAAGTAATAGGATTTTGAAGATTTTGAAAATCGCGCCACAGGCTGGCAGTGGATGTTACGTAGGTGGGACGAATTCGTCCCGCCGGTCACATAGAGGTTAAAGAGAAGCCAACGTTATGTGTTTCAACTGCAAACCATCCAGGTCAAACTGGCATTGATTTACTCAGGAAAAGATAAAACATCAACAACACTGTGTTGATGAATTGGACTCATGTTTTATTCTAGAGACAAGAGTGTCTAGTGACCATGTTTTATTCTAGAGACAAGAGTGTCCAGTGACCATGTGACCATGTTTTATTCTAGAGACAAGAGTGTCCAGTGACCATGTGACCATGTTTTATTCTAGAGACAAGAGTGTCTAGTGACCATGTTTTATTCTAGAGACAGGAGTGTCCAGTGACCATGTTTTATTCTAGAGACAAGAGTGTCTAGTGACCATGTTTTATTCTAGAAACAGGAGTGTCCAGTGACCATGTGACCATGTTTTATTCTAGAGACAGGAGTGTCTAGTGACCATGTGACCATGTTTTATTCTAGAGACAGGAGTGTCCAGTGACCATGTTTTATTCTAGAGACAAGAGTGTCTAGTGACCATGTTTTATTCTAGAGACAGGAGTGTCTAGTGACCATGTGACCATGTTTTATTCTAGAGACAGGAGTGTCCAGTGACCATGTTTTATTCTAGAGACAGGAGTGTCCAGTGACCATGTTTTATTCTAGACACGGAGGCAGGCCAGGCCTGTCTGGCGAGGTCGGACCATGTGACCATGTTTTATTCTAGAGACAAGAGTGTCTAGTGACCATGTGACCATGTTTTATTCTAGAGACAGAGGCAGGCCTGTCTGGCGAGGCTGGACCATGTGACCATGTTTTATTCTAGAGACAGAGGCAGGCCTGTCTGGCGAGGTCGGACCATGTGACCATGTTTTATTCTAGAGACAGGAGTGTCTAGTGACCATGTGACCATGTTTTATTCTAGAGACAAGGAGTGTCTAGTGCCATGTTTTATTCTAGAGACAGGAGTGTCAGTGACCATGTTTTATTCTAGAGACAGGAGTGTCTAGTGACCATGTGACCATGTTTTATTCTAGAGACAGAGGCAGGCCTGTCTAGAGACGGGGCAGTGACCATGTTTTATTCTAGAGACAGGAGTGTCTAGTGACCATGTGACCATGTTTTATTCTAGAGACAAGAGTGTCTAGTGACCATGTGACCATGTTTTATTCTAGAGACAAGAGTGTCTAGTGACCATGTTTTATTCTAGAGACAGGAGTGTCCAGTGACCATGTTTTATTCTAGAGACAGGAGTGTCCATGTGACCATGTTTTATTCTAGAGACAGGAGTGTCTAGTGACCATGTGACCATGTTTTATTCTAGAGACAGGAGTGTCTAGTGACCATGTTTTATTCTAGAGACAGGAGTGTCTAGTGACCATGTGACCATGTTTTATTCTAGAGACAGGAGTGTCTAGTGTCCATGTTTTATTCTAGAGACAAGAGTGTCTAGTGACCATGTGACCATGTTTTATTCTAGAGACAGGAGTGTCTAGCGACCATGTGACCATGTTTTATTCTAGAGACAGGAGTGTCTAGTGACCATGTGACCATGTTTTATTCTAGAGACAGGAGTGTCTAGTGACCATGTTTTATTCTAGAGACAGGAGTGTCCAGTGACCATGTTTTATTCTAGAGACAAGAGTGTCTAGTGACCATGTGACCATGTTTTATTCTAGAGACAAGAGTGTCTAGTGACCATGTGACCATGTTTTATTCTAGAGACAGGAGTGTCTAGTGACCATGTGACCATGTGACCATGTTTTATTCTAGAGACAGGAGTGTCTAGTGACCATGTTTTATTCTAGAGACAGGAGTGTCTAGTGACCATGTGACCATGTTTTATTCTAGAGACAGGAGTGTCTAGTGACCATGTTTTATTCTAGAGACAGGAGTGTCTAGTGACCATGTGACCATGTTTTATTCTAGAGACAGGAGTGTCTAGTGACCATGTGACCATGTTTTATTCTAGAGACAGGAGTGTCTAGTGACCATGTGACCATGTTTTATTCTAGAGACAGGAGTGTCTAGCGACCATGTGACCATGTTTTATTCTAGAGACAGGAGTGTCCAGTGACCATGTTTTATTCTAGAGACAGGAGTGTCTAGTGACCATGTGACCATGTTTTATTCTAGAGACAGGAGTGTCTAGTGACCAGTGACCATGTTTTATTCTAGAGACAGGAGGCAGGCCTGTCTGGCGAGGTCGGACCATGTGACCATGTTTTATTCTAGAGACAGGAGTGTCTAGCGACCATGTGACCATGTTTTATTCTAGAGACAGGAGTGTCTAGTGACCATGTGACCATGTTTTATTCTAGAGACAGGAGTGTCTAGTGACCATGTTTTATTCTAGAGACAGGAGTGTCTAGTGACCATGTGACCATGTTTTATTCTAGAGACAGGAGTGTCTAGTGACCATGTTTTATTCTAGAGACAAGAGTGTCTAGTGACCATGTGACCATGTTTTATTCTAGAGACAGGAGTGTCCAGTGACCATGTTTTATTCTAGAGACAGGAGTGTCTAGTGACCATGTGACCATGTTTTATTCTAGAGACAGGAGTGTCTAGTGACCATGTGACCATGTTTTATTCTAGAGACAGGAGTGTCTAGTGACCATGTGACCATGTGACCATGTTTTATTCTAGAGACAGGAGTGTCTAGTGACCATGTTTTATTCTAGAGACAGGAGTGTCTAGTGACCATGTGACCATGTTTTATTCTAGAGACAGGAGTGTCTAGTGACCATGTTTTATTCTAGAGACAGGAGTGTCTAGTGACCATGTGACCATGTTTTATTCTAGAGACAGGAGTGTCTAGCGACCATGTGACCATGTTTTATTCTAGAGACAGGAGTGTCTAGTGACCATGTGACCATGTTTTATTCTAGAGACAGGAGTGTCTAGCGACCATGTGACCATGTTTTATTCTAGAGACAGGAGTGTCCAGTGACCATGTTTTATTCTAGAGACAGGAGTGTCTAGTGACCATGTGACCATGTTTTATTCTAGAGACAGGAGTGTCCAGTGACCATGTTTTATTCTAGAGACAAGAGTGTCTAGCGACCATGTGACCATGTTTTATTCTAGAGACAGGAGTGTCTAGTGACCATGTGACCATGTTTTATTCTAGAGACAGGAGTGTCTAGTGACCATGTGACCATGTTTTATTCTAGAGACAGAGAGTGTCTAGCGACCATGTGACCATGTTTTATTCTAGAGACAGGAGTGTCTAGCGACCATGTGACCATGTTTTATTCTAGAGACAGGAGTGTCTAGCGACCATGTGACCATGTTTTATTCTAGAGACAGGAGTGTCTAGCGACCATGTGACCATGTTTTATTCTAGAGACAGGAGTGTCCAGTGACCATGTGACATTGTGCTATAGTAATACTCAGTAATATTCAGGTGATTTATCAACCCTGGTCAGATCTGGTGGTGTGGAAAACCCCCTGAACCAAAGTGTGTTCCAAATTGCGTCATATTTCCTTTATAGTGGTTGTCCAAGGCCCTGGTCAAAAAGCAGTCCACTATAAAAATGTTCCTTCATTGTCAGGGTCATAATCATGGTATACGTTGCTCAATTAGAAATTACCTTTTAAAAGCCTAATATAACACGGATTTAGCGCTCATGTGAGTGACTCCAGGCCTAAATCCCTGCTCTGCAGAGTTCCCATGTGTGTTTCTTGTTGTACTTACTCATCTGCACCAAGAGATGGAGACATAACAGGAGCTCTAAGACAGGTCTGTTCTCCTGCATCTCTGCACTCGGAGGAACCCTAGCTCTAACTAGGCAAGTCAGTTAAGAAAAAAATTCTTATTTACAATGATGGCCTTCCCCAGCCAAACCCGAACGAAGCTGGGCCAATTGTGCGCCTCCCTATGGGACTCCCAATCACGGTCGGTTGTGAAACAGCCTGGACCCGAAGCAGGGTCTGCAGTGACACCTCTAGCACTAAGATGCAGTATTAGACCCCTCCTCCTCTCTGGAGCCCCCCCCCCCCACATAGCACTGAGATGCAGTGTCTTAGACCCCTCCTCCTCTCTGGAGTCCCCCCACATAGCACTGAGATGCAGTATTAGACCCCTCCTCCTCTCTGGAGCCCCCCCACATAGCACTGAGATGCCGTATTAGACCCCTCCTCTCTGGAGCCCCCCCCACATAGCACTGAGATGCAGTATTAGACCCCTCCTCCTCTCTGGAGCCCCCCCCACATAGCACTGAGATGCAGTATTAGACCCCTCCTCTCTGGAGCCCCCACACATAGCACTGAGATGCAGTATTAGACCCCTCCTCTCTGGAGCCCCCCCACATAGCAATGAGATGCAGTATTAGACCCCTCCTCCTCTCTGGAGCCCCCCCACATAGCACTGAGATGCAGTATTAGACCCCTCCTCCTCTCTGGAGCCCCCCCCCACATAGCACTGAGATGCAGTATTAGACCCCTCCTCTACTCTGGAGCCCCCCCACATAGCACTGAGATGCAGTATTAGACCCCTCCTCTCTGGAGTTGAACTAATGACCTGAAGGAATTCCATTTTTAAATGTTTAAAATGTATGAGATGGAGTAGTTTCTAAGCCAGATCCAAAAGCATCCCCATTGAGATACATAAGCAGATATTATCACAGATATCATCAGATATTATCATTATAACAACATTATTTCACCATGGTGACGAGCCTTGAGCAGACATTATTTCACCATGGTGACGAGCAATAAGAAGACATTATTTCACCATGGTGACGAGCATTTTTTATTGATTTATTTCACATTTATTTAACCAGGTAGGCAAGTTGAGAACAAGTTCTCATTTACAACTGCGACCTGGCCAAGATAAAGCAAAGCAGTTCGACACATATAACAACACATGGAATAAACAAAACATACAGTCAATAATACAGTTGAAGAAAATCTATATACAGTGTGTTCAAATGAGGTAAGAAAAGGGACGTAAAGCAATAAATAGGCCATGGTGGCGGGTAATTACAATATACCAATTAGACACTAGAGTGATTGATGTGCAGAAGATGAATGTGCAAGTTGAGATACAGGGGTGCAAAAGAGCAAGATAAATAAATAAATAAATACAGTATGGGGATGAGGTAGTTGGATGGGCTATTTACAGATGGGCTATGTACAGGTGCAGTGATCTGTGAGCTGCTCAGACAGCTGGTGCTTAAAGCTAGTGAGGGAGATATGAGTCTCCAGCTTCAGTGATTTTTGCAATTCATTCCAGTTATTGGCAGCAGAGAACTGGAAGAAAAGGCGGCCAAAGGAGGAATTGGCTTTGAGGGTGACCAGTGAAATATACCTGCTGGAGTGCGTGCTATGGGTGGGTGCTGCTATGGTGACCAGTGAGCTGATTTAAGGTGGGGTTTTATCTAGCAGAGACTTATTGTAACGGTTGTCGTTTGTAGTTGAAGAAGAAGTAGACCAAAACGCAGCGTGATAAGTGTTCATGATATTTATTTCCAAGAAACACTCAAACAAGAAATAACCAAAAAACCAAAAGCGAACAGTTCCGTCAGGCACAGAATGCTAAACAGAAAATAACTACCCACAAAACACAGGTGGGAAAAGGCTGCCTAAGTATGATTCCCAATCAGAGACAATGATAGACAGCTGCCTCTGATTGGGAACCCTACTCGGTCAAAACAAAGAAATATACAACATAGAATGCCCATCCCACATCACACCCTGACCTAACAAATAGAGGAATAAAACGTCTCTCTCAGGTCAGGGCGTGACACTTATAGATGACCTGGAGCCAGTGGGTTTGGCGACGAGTATGAAGTAAGGGCCAGCCAACTAGAGCGTACAGGTCGCAGTGGTGGGTAGAATATGGGGCTTTGGTGACAAAACGGATGGCACTGTGATAGACTGCATCCAATTTGTTGAGTAGGGTGTTGGAGGTTGATTGGAGATGTTTGATGTGAGTCTGGAAGGAGAGTTTACAGTCTAACCAGACACCCAGGTATTTGTAGTTGTCCACATATTCTAAGTCAGAACCGTTCAGAGTAGTGATAATGGGCGGACGGGCAGGTGTGGGCAGCGATCGGTTGAAGAGCATGCATTTAGTTTTACTTGCATTTAAGAGCAGTTGGAGGCCACGGAAGGAGAGTTGTATGTTATTGAAGCTCGTCTGGAGGTTAGTTAACACAGTGTCCAAAGAAGGGCCAGAGGTATACAGAATGGTGTCATCTGCGTAGAGGTTGATCAGAGAATCACCAGCAGCAAGAGCGACATCATTGATGTATACAGAGAAAAGAGTCGGCCCGAGAATTTAACCCTGTAGCACCCCCATAGAGACTGCCAAAGGTCCGGACAACAGGCCATCCGATTTGACACACTGAACTCTATCAGAGAAGTAGTTGGTGAACCAGGTGAGGCAGTCATTTGAGAAACCAAGGCTATTTAGTCTTCCGATAAGAATGTGGTGATTGACAGAGTCGAAAGCCTTGGCCAGGTCAATGAATACGGCTGCACAGTAATGTCTTTTATCGATGGTGGTTAAGATATCGTTTAGGACCTTGAGCGTGGCTGAGGTGCACCCATGACCAGCTCTGAAACCAGATTGCATAGCGGAGAAGGTACGGTGGGATTTAAAATGGTTGGTAATCTGTTTGTTAACTTGGCTTTCGAAGACCTTAGAAAGGCAGGGTAGGATAGATATAGGTCTGTAGCAGTTTGGGTCTAGAGTGTCACCCCCTTTGAAGAGGGGATGACCGCAGCTGCTTTCCAATCTTTGGGAATCTCAGACGATACAAAAGAGAAGTTGAACAGGCTAGTAATAGGTGTTGCAACAATTTCGGGAGATAATTTTAGAAAGAAAGGGTCCAGATTGTCTAGACTGGCTGATTTGTAGTGGTCCAGATTTTGCAACTCTTTCAGAACATCAGCTATCTGGATTTGGGTGAAGGAGAAATGGTGGGGGCTTGGGCGGGTTGCTGTGGAGTGTGCCGGGCAGTTGACCGGGGTAGGGGTAGCCAGGTGGAAAGCATGGCCAGCCGTAGAGAAATGCTTATTGAAATTCTCAATTATAGTGGATTTATCGGTAGTCACAGTGTTTCCTAGCCTCAGTGCAGTGAGCAGCTGGGAGGAGGTGCTCTTATTCTCCATGGACTTTACAGTGTCCCAGAACTTTTTTGAGTTTGTACTACAGGATGCAAGTTTCTGTTTGAAAAAGCTAGCTTTAGCTTTCCTAACTGCCTGTGTATATTCGTTCCTAACTTCCCTGAAAAGTTGCATATCACGGGGGCAATTCGATGCTAATGCAGAACGCCACAGGATGTTTTTGTGCTGGTCAAGGGCAGACAGGTCTGGAGTGAACCAAGGGCTATATCTATTCCTGGTTCCACATTTTTTTGAATGGAGCATGCTTATTTAAGATGGTGAGGAAGGCACTGTTAAAGAATAACCTGGCATCCTCTACTAATGGGATGAGGTCAATATCTTTCCAGGATACCCGGGCCAGGTCGATTAGAAAGGCCTGCTCGCTGAAGTGTTTTATGGAGCGTTTGACAGTGATGAGGGGTGGTCGTTTGACCGCAGACCCATTACGGATGCAGACAATGAGGCAGTGATCGCTGAGATCTTGGTTGAAAACAGCAGAGGTGCATTTGGAGGGTGAATTAGTTAGGATGATATCTATGAGGGTGCCCGTGTTTATGGATTTGGGGTTGTACCTGGTGGGTTCATTGATAATTTGTGTGAGATTGAGGGCATCTAGCTTAGATTGTAGGACTGCTGGGGTGTTAAGCATGTCCCAGTTTAGGTCACCTAGCAGCACGAGCTTAGAAGATTGATGGGGTGCAGTCAATTCACATATGGTGTTCAGAGCACAGCTGGTGGCAGAGGGTGGTCTATAGCAAGCGGCAACGGTGAGAGACTTGTTTCTGTAAAGGTGCATTTTTAGAAATAGAAGCTCAAATTGTTTTGGTACAGACCTGGATAGTAAGACAGAACTCTGCAGGCTATCTCTGCAGTAGATTGCAACAATGCCCCCTTCGGCAGTTCTATCTTGGCGGATAATGTTATAGTTAGGGACGGAAATTTCAGGGTTTTGGTGGATTTCCTAAGCCTGAATTCAGACACGGCTAAGACATCCGGGTTGGCAGAATGTGCTAAAGCAATGAATAAAGCAAACTTAGGGAGTAGGCTTCTTATGTTAACATGCATGAAACCAAGTCTTTTACTGTTACAGAAGTCAACAAATGAGATCACCTGGGGAGTGGGAGTGGAGCTAGGCACTGCAGGACCTGGATTAACCTCTACATCACCAGAGGAACAGAGGAGAAGTAGGATAAGGGTACGGCTAAAGGCTATAAAAACTGGCCGTCTAGCACATTCGGAACAGTGAGTAAAAGGAGCAGGTTTCTGGGCATGATAGCATAGATTCAAGGCATAATGTACAGACAAAGGTATGGTAGGAAGAGAGTACATTGAAGGTAAACCTAGGCATTGAGTAATGATGAGAGACGTTTAAACCAGGTGATGTCATCGCATATGTGGGAGGTTGAACAACATGGTTGGTTAAGGCATATTGAGCAGGGCTAGAGGCTCTACAGTGAAATAAGACAGTAATCACTAACCAGGACAGTAATGGACAAGGCAATGATATTAGGCAGAGGCATGCGTAGCCAAGTGATCGTATGGGTCCAGTGAGTAGTTGGGCTGGCTGGGGACACGGCGATTCAGACAGTTAGCAGGCCGGGGCTAGCAAGCTAGCAGTTAGCAGGCCTAGCAGAAGGGCCTTTGAGGGACGTCGTGATGGGGGAAAGTCTGTTATTGCCTCCTGGTGCGGTGACTTCGATAGACCAGTCATGGGTTAGTAGGGATCCAAGTAGCGGAGGGGTCCAAGTCCAATTGGCAAAATGGGTATAGTGGTCCAAGAAACTGGCCGATGGAACAGCTAACAGTCCAATATGCTTTAGATAGCTAGCAGGCCGCGGTTAGCAGAATGGGCCTTCAGGGGACGTCGGGCCTGAGGGGCTTGTTGGAATCTTCGGGCAGATTATGTCGGTATTCCAGTCGTGAAGGATCAGCGGGGTTCCATGCCCCATACCGGCAGTAGAAGGGGTCCGGATATTGTAGCCCAGGAGTGGGCTTCAGGAGTAGCCCAGGAGCCCTAGCTGGACCTAGCATGGGCTAGCTCCAGGCTAATTGGTGCTTGCTCCGGGACAAAAACGTTAGCCAGGAGTAGTCAACCCGGGTTGCGGTTAGCTAGCTGCGATGATCCAGATGAAAGGGTTCAGAGTTTGTTGTAGGAATCCGGGGATATGGAGAGAAAAATAGGTCCGTTATGCTCTGTTTTGAGTCACGTTGATCGAACTGGCGAGAGCTTTCTGAGATAAAGGTTAGCTGATGACCGCTAGCAGTGGTTAGCTGACTGATAACTGGTAGGTAGTTAGCTGGTTAGCTTCAGTTGAGGGATTCCAGTTCCGAGGTAAATAGAAATACTTTACAAAAAAAAACAGATCCACGCCACATTGGGTGAGGCGGGTTGCAGGAGAGTATTTAGAAGTTGAGGTTTAGGAAAATATTTTAAAAAGATATGCGAAGAAAAAGATATAAAAAGATATATACAAGGGACAAGACAAGACAAGACAAGGACAAAGACATCTGACAGCTACGCCATCTTGGATTAAGCAAACATTATTTCACCATGGTGACGAGCCATAAGCAGACATTATTTCACCATGGTGACGAGCCATAAGCAGACATTATTTCACCATGGTGACGAGTGTCGTGTCTTTGGCATCATTAAACTGAAGACTTATTTCTATCAAAACTTCTCTGTAATTATTATTACGTGATTAAACTAACTTAATCATGTAACTGTAATTAACTAGGAGGTCGGGGCACCAAGGAAAATATTCAGATTACAAAGTTATAATTTTCCTAATATAACTTTCAGATATTTTAATATCTGATCAATTTGTCTTCCAATTAATGAATTATTCTTTACCTCACGTTAGTCTCATTCCAAACATCGTAATTTGTTGGTTATCTGCACGAACCCAGTCTTCACTATGAGTCATCCATATATCAATTGTCTTAAATCATTAATTTACTAACTAAACAAATCACAGAAATGCACAAACAAACAGTAGATATAGTTACAAGGAAATGATTACGGAGTTTCCCTAGTGGGCTAAACCGGTATCACGGCTTGGTGGACAAAAGGGAAGTGGGGGTCGACTGAGATAAAAGACACTATAAGGTGATAATTATAACAATTGAAATGCTAATCATTTGCACATGAACGCTCACTCATTCGGGAATAATTCCAATCAATATATATATTTACGCTGAGTGTGTTGTCCTGATCTCTGTTGGAAAGTTTGTTTCTGTTGGAGAGTTTGTCCGCCCTCTCTCTCTCTGCCGTGGTTAGAATGGATAGTTCAGAGTAACATTCAGCAATGTTGTTATAGAATAGATGTTTCGGCGGTTGTCGGTCTTCGCATTCAACGATACCGTATTCCTAGCTGCAGACTAGTAATTAGTATCAAAGATTTGTTCTTATTCTGTCGGTTCAATAGTCTGAGTTTAATCACCTTAGCCCTCTCGTAGTTGAGAGAAGCATGGTCTCTACTCAAACCTTGGCCCTCTCATAAATTGAGAGAAGCATGGTCTGAAGATAAATTCCCAAGGTGCGGTTATATTCGGAGGAGCAGAAAGGGGCGGTCACATGACGCCAGATCAATGTCTGCGCTAATGGGGCGGGCCCATGACTTAGTTAAACTCCGAAGGGAATTGGAGTTTCCTTTATTAAACAGTTTAAAATCACATTATATAATTTCACAAATAGTTTCATCTTTACTCATTTATTTTATACAGCAATTAGATGAAAGCCTCACAACTGAGACTCTTGTATAAACAGGGTCTTTGAGTTTCACAAAATTGTACCAAACGGACCAGTTCGTAGCTGGCTACTTCACCGACCATTTATACATTCTCCAGAACATGAATATTGTTCAGTTCTCAAGTTCTGTGAGGTGGAAGAAGTTCCTTTGTTATCTCTATGAAAACTGTGGAGGCCCTCGCCTCTCAGTAGGTAAGGACAGTGAACTGTGGGGGTACTCTCCTCTCAGTAGGTAAGGAAAGTGTACTGTGGAGGCCCTCTCCTCTCAGTAGGAAAGGGGTGAGAGGAGAGAGGAGGGCTGACTAGAATATCTTGGTTACCAGGTAATTATAATTGAGGGGGGCTGACTAGAATGTCTTGGTTACCAGGTCATTATAATTGAGGGGGGGGGGGGCTGACTAGAATGTCTTGGTTACCAGGTCATTATAACTGAGGGGGGCTGACTAGAATATCTTGGTTACCAGGTCATTACAATTGAGGGGGCTGACTAGAATGTCTTGGTTACCAGGTCATTATAACTGAGGGGGGCTGACTAGAATGTCTTGGTTACCAGGTCATTATAACTGAGGGGGGCTGACTAGAATGTCTTGGTTACCAGGTCATTCTAATTGAGGGTGGCTGACTAGAATGTCTTGGTTATCAGGTCATTATAACTGAGGGGGGCTGACTAGAATGTCTTGGTTACCAGGTCATTATAATTGAGGGTGGAGACTAGAATGTCTTGGTTACCAGGTCATTCTAATTGAGGGGGGCTGACTAGAATGTCTTGGTTATCAGGTCATTCTAATTGAGGGGCGCTGACTAGAATGTCTTGGTTACCAGGTCATTATAATTGAGGGGGGGCTGACTAGAATGTCTTGGTTATCAGGTCATTATAATTGAGGGGGGCTGACTAGAATGTCTTGTGTTGTCTGGTCATTCTAATTGAGGGGCGCTGACTAGAATATCTTGTGTTGTCTGGTCATTCTAATTGAGGGGGGGCTGACTAGAATGTCTTGTAGTGTCTGGTCATTCTAATTGAGGGGGGCTGACTAGAATGTCTTGTGTTGTCTGGTCATTCTAATTGAGGGGGGAATATCAGAGACCTAAGCGGGACGTGTGGCTCAGTTGGTAGAGTGTGGTGTTTGCAACGCCAGGGTTGTGGGTTCGATTCCCATGGGGGACCAGTACGAAGAAAAAAAAAAAATGTATTAAATGTATGCATTCACTACTGTAAGTCGCTCTGGATAAGAGCATCTGCTAAATGACTAAAATGTAAATGTATAATGGTGGACTGAACGTAATTATGTAGAGCACCTCAAGATAAAAACCAAATATTCAATATCGGCAAGTTAGACTAAATATTTGCACTACACAATCTGGTGGGTGATAACCTTCAATCTGGATAATAACACAAACAAATCTTAAGACTAGAGACATTTATCGACAAATATTACATAAACAAGCAACACCCAAACATGATGGAGAGTAAAACAGGTTGAACCAATATAAAATCGAAAACGTTACTCTTCTAGACAGACGATTTAATATTTTCACCACCGGGAATGGTAAAGGTGAAAACCGATCTGTTAAAATCAATAAATGACAAACTGGGTATACTTGAATTAGTCAGTAAGGATATAAAAGAGTTGAAGGCCTCGAGATGAGTGATGAAAAAGCTGCGACATTGGAGAAAGATACCAATAAGCTAAAAGGGACAGTCAATAAGATAGAAACCAAAGTGAATGAACTTAACAAGGAGAACACCGTTCTGAGAGAAGCCTTACTTGACATGCAGACTAGATCCATGAGAGAGAATCTGGTACTAACAGGTATCCTTACTGGACATACAGACTAGAACCATGAGAGAGAATCTGGTACTAACAGGTATCCAAGAGAAAGAAGGAGAAGTTCCTGAATGTGTAGTTAGAGAGTTCCTCCTTACAGCGCTACAGATTCCACGCGAAGCTATCGACAAAATCCAACTCGAACGTGTACACCGCTTCGGACAGAGAGGGCAGAGGTATGAACGCCCAATCGTTGCCAAATTTGCTTCCTTTAACAATCAAATAATGGTTAAAAGCCTAGGTAAAAGACTTGCTGGGACCAAAATTGGCATGAATGACCAGTTCCCGAAGGAAATTGCAGAACGGCGTAAAGTTTTGTATCCAATTTTTCAAGGAAAATAGATTAAAAGGGAAACGAGTAGCTCTCGTCGTCGATAAACTATATATTGATAACCAGTTGTTCAGAGACACAAAGACTACTCCATGGCTATTTAACCTGTTAGGGCTAGGGGGCAGTATTGACACGGCTGGATAAAAAACATACCTGATTTAATCTGGTTACCACTCCTACCCAGTAACTAGAATATGCATATACTTATTACATATGGATAGAAAACACCCGACATTTTCTAAAACTGTTTGAATGGTGTCTGTGAGTATAACAGAACTCAAATGGCAGGTCAAAACCTGAGAGATTCCTTTACAGGAAGTGGCCTGTCTGACCATTTCTTGAACTTCTTTTCCATCTCTATCATTTACTAAGGATCTCTGCTCTAACGTGACACTTCGCACGTCGTCCATAGGCGCTCAGAGCCCGTGAAAAAACAGAATGTCGTCATTCCAGCCCTAGGCTGAAACACATTATCGCCTTTCTCAAGTGGCCGATCAAGGGACACTGGGCTTATGCGCGTGACCCCGACCGCCCCCGCCTTTGGGATTTTTTCCTCTGTTTGCCGAAAAGGAGATTCCCTGTCGGAATATTATCGCTTTTCTACGAGAAAAATGTCGTAAAAATTGATTTTAAACAGCGGTTGACATGCTTCGAAGTACGGTAATGGAATATTTAGAATTTTATTGTCACGAATTGCGCCATGCGCGCGACACTTCTTTACTATTTCGGATAGTGTCTGGAACGCACGAACAAAACGCCGCTATTCGGATATAACGATGGATTATTTTGGACCAAACCAACATTTGTTATTGAAGTAGCAGTCCTGGGTGTGCATTCTGACGAAGACAACAAAAGGTAATCAAACTTTTATAATAGTAAATATGATTATGGTGAGTGCTAAACTTGCCGGGTGTCTAAATAGCGAGCCCGTGATGCCTGGGCTATGTACTTAGAATATTGCAAAATGTGCTTTCACCAAAAAGCTATTTTAAAATCGGACATATCGAGTGCATAGAGGAGGTCTGTATCTATAATTCTTAAAATAATTGTTATGCTTTTTGTGAACGTTTATCGTGAGTAATTTAGTAAAATGTTAGCGAATTCCCCGGAAGTTTGCGGGGGGTATGCTAGTTCTGAACGTCACATGCTAATGTAAAAAGCTGGTTTTTGATATAAATATGAACTTGATTGAACAAAACATGCATGTATTGTATAACATAATGTCCTAGGGTTGTCATCTGATGAAGATCATCAAAGGTGAGTGCTGCATTTAGCTGTCTTCTGGGTTTTGGTGACATTATATGCTGGCTTGAAAAATGGGTGTCTGATTATTTCTGGCTTGGTACTCTGCTGACATAATCTAATGTTTTGCTTTCGTTGTAAAGCCTTTTTGAAATCGGACAGTGTGGTTAGATTAACGAGAGTCTTGTCTTTAAATGGCTGTAAAATAGTCATATGTTTGAGAAATTGAAGTAATAGGATTTTTAAGGTTTTGAAAATTGCGCCACAGGCTGGCAGTGGCTGTTACGTAGGTGGGATGCAAGCGTCCCACCTAGCCCATAGAGGTTAAACAATTACAAAGTTCTTATAGACGAGGAAAATAATGAAACAATTCTAGCCCGGTTATGGATTGTAACAATACAATAAAAAATATAGCTTTTCTATATATCTTCACATATAACTAATTGGAACACAAAGCACTAATTCAACATGGTGAAGATAAAAACTCAGTAAGCAGAAGGCACAGTATGTGTGGATGGTGTGGTGTGTGTTTATTGGTGTTTGGGAAAGTGTGGTGTTGAGTGAGAAAGGAAATGCATATCCCAGAACCAATGTATTGCTGTGAGCCGGGGGCTGAGAGAGCTTTCAATGTTGTTCAGATGTTGGATATACTTTATAATGAATTATACGTGTTATTTATTTATTGTCCTATCATGGGGAACAACATTTTTTAAATAAATTATATATCTAATTTATGATCCTATATTGATGGAACGGTCCATAACCCTATACCCTAGACACTCACCGGAAAGACCCAGATACTAAGGAGAAGTCCCTAACTGTTTTATGGACCTGCTGTAAGAGGTCTGTATGCCAAAATGCAGTCAGAGACCTAGAGCAGCACTGCCCCCTCCAGATTCTGAGCCTGCTTGGCAGGGTTGGTCCTGCAAAACCAAAGCCCTCTGAAGGGAGAGTATACTATACAAGGAAATGCTCAAAGCTGCTAATGAGAACCTTGACGACCTTGTACCTAGCCGGTGGGGATTCCGGTGCAGGCAGTGGCAGTGCTGGCAACACTAGCTGCAGTAACCCATGGGGAGGGGTCACACTCGGACATTCAGAGAGGGGGTATATTATTGTGGCCCTAGTGGCACAAAATCAAAGGTCTGACTGCATGGAGATGCTTGGGAATATGGTCAATACGGGGGACCGTGATGTGGGTGTTTCAGGGGAAAGGGGGTACATTTGACCTCCATCATCTAGGACGTGACAATGGTTAATAAAATCTCTCCATTTCTGCCCATTTTTTTGCAGTCTGGCAGGCCTTCTCATACAGCTTGAGTTGGGCTCTGGGATGGTGCAACTGTTGAGAATGTGAGCCTATGGTTGTGTGGGGGGAAAGGGTTGAGTGTGTATGAGTGTGTGGGTGTATGTGCATATCCCACAACTGTTGCGAAGGAGTAAAAGACCTTAGAGACAACAGAGGATGATTCACAACAATTGTTTGCTAATATAATAATAATTGCTTGTAATAATGTAATTTTGGTAATGGCAAGACTGGTGAGAGGGAAAATTATTTTCATAAATTGCCTACATTACTACAAATATTAATAGCTAATTATGGAAAATAAGAAACAGGATTCTTAATATATATATATATTGATGGCTATGTATAATCCAAATGGAGGTGAGGGCGATGGAAATGCATTTGGTGGTTGATCTACTTCTGTTCTGTGAATGTCACTGTGTGCTCTTTTCCCAGGATGCATCCCAGTCTGTTCAGGACCCTGGGATACGGGGGGTCGGGGGGTGGTCTGCCGGGCATTGGGATGACAACCCAACTAGGGACCAATTCAGTTGGAGGTTTACTTAGTAGCAATGCAAATATCATGGTACAGCTATATAGACACTCAATCATCATGTTACCTTTTAATGGTACATTTACAAACATATATTTTGATAATTACAATTGAAAGTTGTGTCTCATTATGGTAAGTGGTGAAATAAGTATAGCCAGTTATAATTGTAATGGTATTATAATTGTAATGGCCTAGCAGATAATAAGAAAAGACGATCAGTATTTACCTGGCTAAAAGAGAAGGAATATAATATCTATTGTTTACAGGAAACTCATTCAACAATTTTGGATGAAGTTTTGTGGAAAAAGGACTGGAGGGGTGAAATATATATTTCTCCCATGGGCAAAGAAATTCAAAAGGGGTGAAAGGTTTTAATTAACAGTGATTTTGATCCATATGTGCAAATTGTCCAAACAATTGTCCAAACAGATCAAGGTAGATGGATTATTTTAAATATGTTATTGGACAATAAACAGATTTGGCTTATTAACCTATACGGTCCGAATAATGATGATCCAAGCTTCTTTGAAAATATATATAAGAATTTATCAAACTCTACAAGCAACACTATGGTGGGAGATTTTAATACGGTCTTAAATACCTCTACGGAAAGGAAATCACAATACAAACTATCACCCTCAGGCTCTTAAGGAAATCATGAATGTCATGGATATATTGGAATTAGTGGATATATGGAGACTTAAATACCCTGACCTAGTGAGATATACATGGCGGAGGCTTAATCAAGCAAGTCATCTTGACTACTTTCTTATGCCATTCTCTCTGGCACCAAAAGTTTAAAAAGTGTTGATAGGGGACAGAATGCGGTAGGATCATCACATAATTGGCATATATATTATTCTTACATAATTTCCATGGGGGCGAGAATATTGGAAATTGAATCAAAGCCTACTAGATGATAAATTGTTTAGAACTAGGACAGAATAATTTATAACTGACTTTTACAGACATAACATAGGTACAGCAGATCCCCTTATTGTATGAAACACTTTTAAGTGTGCCTTTAGAGGCCATGCAATTCAGTACTCATCTATAAAACAAAAGCCATTTAGATCAAAAGAGTCCATATTAACAAAGGAAATGGAAGGACTAACAGTACAGATAGATAGCAATAAAAACTGTAGCATAGAGGCACAGAATAAGTTAGAGGAAAAACAAAAAGAAATGGTGGAACTTATTCAAGAAAGATCAAGTGTAATATATTATAAAAATAAAGCGAACTGGATGGAATATGGTGGAAAATGCACCAAATTATTTTTTAAATCTTCAATATAGAAATGCTACCAAAACGTTTTTATTAAAACTTCTTACAAACTTGTTACAAATGATGGAGTCACGCATGATTCACCGAATTATATTTTGAAAGAGGAAGTAAAGTACTTTAAGAATATGTTTTCGTTTTCAGTCTTCTCCATCTCCACTAACTGAAACTAATTGTATGGATTTTATTCCTAATAATAATGTAAAATTAACATCTGTACAAAAAGACTCATGTGAAGGCCACATTACAGAGGAGGAACTTCTTGATGCAATTGGGGCCTTTAAGGATGGGAAAACTCCAGGGCTGGATGGCATACCAGTGGCATACCCGGATGGCATACCTGGATGGCATATGGAACCCTGACCTGTTCACCGGACGTGCTTGTTGCACCCTCGACAACTACTATGATTATTATTATTTGACCATGCTGGTCATTTATGAACATTTTAACATCTTGACCATGTTCTGTTATAATATCCACCCTGCACAGCCAGAAGAGGACTGGCCACCCCTCATAGCCTGGTTCCTCTCTAGGTTTCTTCCTAGGTTTTTGGCCTTTCTAGGGAGTTTTTCCTAGGGAGTTCTTCCTAGCCACCGTGCTTCTTTCACATGCATTGCTTGCTGTTTGGGTGTTTTTAGGCTGGGTTTCTGTACAGCACTTTGAGATATCAGCTGATGTACGAAGGGCTATATAAAAATACATTTGATTTGTTTGATTTGATACCAGTGGAAGTATACAAAACTTTTTGTTGATGTACTCAGAGGACCATTATCATCATGTTTTAACCACTCCTATATAAATGGTAGATTATCAGACACGCAACAAGAAGTTCTGATATCATTATTACTGAAACAGGACCCAAGTGGTATATATAAAGATCCAGTCCATTTAAACAAGTACACTTAAGTGTTGTGATGCAAAAATCCTAGCAAAATGCTTGGAGCAAAGAATTTAAAAAAGTATTGTTAGATATTATTCATCCTAATCAGACAGGTGTTTTACATGGACGATACATTGGAGATACATTGGCTGGTCCCGTGTGGCTCAGTTGGTAGAGCATCGTGTTTGCAACGCCAGGGTTGTGGGTTTGTTTCCCACGGGGGACCAGTATGAAAAACATTTTTTATGAAATGTTTGTATTCAGTACTGTAAGTCGCTCTGGATAAGAGCGTCTGCTAAATGACTTATGAAAAAATGTAAATAAGACAAGTACTGGAAACAATAGAATACTTTGAAATATCAGGGACACCAAGCCTGGTTTTCATAGCTGATTTTGAAAAGGCTTTTGATAAAGTACGACTGGAGTTTATATATAAATGCCTAGAATATTAAAATTTTGGGGAATCTCTTATAAAATGGGTTAAAATGATGTATAGTAACCCTAGGTGTAAAATAGTAAATAATGGCTACATCTCAGAAAGTTTTAAACTATCTAGAGGAGTAAAACAAGGTTGTCCACTATCGGCATATCTATTTACTATTGCCATCGAAATGTTAGCTGTTTAAATTAGATCAAACAATAATATTAAGGGATTAGAAATCCGTGGCTTAAAAACTAAGGTGTCATTGTACTCTGATGATTCATGTATTCTTTTAAAACCACAATTAGAATCTCTCCACAGACTCATAGAGGATCTAGATACTTTTACTATCCTCTCTGGATTAAAACCAAATTATGATAAGTGAAATATTACGTATTGGATCACAAAAAAATGCAAATTGTACATTACCGTGTAGTTTACCAATGAAATGGTCTGGACGATGTGGACATACTCAGTACACAAATCCCAAAAGAAAGAAATGATCTCACTCCAATACATTTTTATCGAAAGTTAACCTGTTGGGGCTACAGGTTAGCAATGAAACCCGAGTCGGGATTGCTAACAAGGCTGGAAATTCAAAACATCAAAAATCTAATAATTTCAATTTCTCAAACAATCAACTATTTTACACAATTTAAAAGATAAACATCTCCTTAATCTAACCACATTGTTCGATTTTCAAAGAGGCTTTACGGCAAAAGCATAAAGTTAGATTATGTTAGGACAGTACATAGCCACAAAAGTACAAACATCCATTTTCAATTCAAGGTCAGGCGTCACCAAAAGCAGAAACCAGCTAGAATTATGCACTAACCTTTGTCAATCTCCATCAGATGACACTCCTAGGACATTATGTTATACAATACATGCATTTTTTGTTCCATCAAGTTCATATTTATATCCAAAAACAGCATTTTACAGTAGCGTGAAATTCAGGTTATTTTCTTCTCTGAAATGCTTCCGGTGAACATAACAAAATTACTATTCGAAAACATTGGTAAATTATAATATTGTCATTCAAAGAATAATATATTATCATCTCGTAATTGCTACCGAATGGCAAGATCTCAAAATAACTTTACTGGGAAATCACATTTTGCAATAAACGGGGTGCTATGCTAAGAACAATAAGCTATGCTATACAGTTAGCATCATCTAATATCGATCATAACATTGTAAATATCCCCTTACCTTTGATTATCTCCATCAGAAGGCACTGCCAGGAATCCCAGGTCCGGAACAAATGTGGTTTCTTTTGACAAAGTTCATAATTTATGTCCAAATAACACCAAGTAGTTAGCGTTCATTATGCTCCCACAAAACGTGGTGGGGGGGGGTTGTAAAATCACGCTGAAAAGCTAAAAAAACCTAGTAAATAATCTATTGACGTTCGTTCAAACATGTCAAATGTTGTTTAGCATTAATCTTTTGGTCCATTTTTAACGTTAAACATCAGTAATATTTTCACACAACCTATCCTATGTCTTGATAAACAATTAATGACAAACTCACGCTTCTCAGATTTATGCGCAGGCGCAAAAGAATGAAGTGACGACATGTCAACTTCCTTGCATTCTAATTTGCTCTCTGTTTATCATAGACGCTTCAAACAACTTTATAAAGATCGTTGACATCTAGTGGAAGCCGTAGGTGTTGCGAAATGAATCCTTTCTCACTATGGTATCTATAAAACAATGACACTAAATAGTACAGTCACAAAATTCACATTTTTTTAAATCTATTTTTCACAGGTTTTTGCCTGCAATATGAGTTTTGTTATACTTACAGACACCATTCAAACTGTTTTAGAAAATTCAGAGTGTTTTCTATCCGAATGTGTTAATAATATGCATATCCTAGCTTCTGAGTTGGTGTAGGAGGCAGTTAAAAATGGGCACATATTTTTTTCAAAATTTCTCAATACTGCCCCCGAGCCCCAACAGGGTATTAACAAAAATAGATAAGATCTTGCTACCATGGAAAGGAAAATACCTGTCTATTTGTGGAAAAATCACCCTGATTAATTCTTTAGTCATATCATAGTTTACCTATTTGCTTATGGTTTTGCCTACACCTAGTGACCTGCTTTTTAAATTATTTGAACAAAACGGCAAGCCAGACAAAATTAAAAGGGCCTATTTATATAACAAATATGAATTCGGAGGGCAGAAATGATTAAATATTATATCATTAGACCTCTCACTAAAGGCATCAGTCATACAAAAGTTATACTTAAATCCAAACTGGTTCTCTAGTAAATTGGTAGGAATGTCTCATCCTATGTTCAAGAATGGCCTTTTTCCCTTTGTTCAGATTACACCTGCGCACTTTCGGTTGTTTGAAAAGGAAATAATCTCCCAAATATCGTTATTTTTTTAAACAAGCCTTAGAAAGTTGGTTGCAATTTCAGTTTAATCCACCTGAAAAGACAGAACAAATAATACAACAAATATTGTGGTTAAACTCAAATATACTGTCATGACGTTGGCCTGATGGGGGAGGTTTATGACCCCCATAAATACCATTCCCCCCGTTTCTCCCTCTCTACTCCATAGAGTTGACTCTTGAAAAGCCCTTTGTTAACATAGAGATTCTGGTAACATCAAAAGGTGGGAAACGGAACCATATTCCGGTAATCCAACCAGCTGAAAATATGTGTTGGTACTTAATGAATATGATCTCAGATCAGTTGTTGTCTGAGACATGATTACTGATGATAGGATGACATAAACTGTATCTTGGAAAATCTACACATTCTAGTTATCAGACTCACATGTAATTGTTGTGCAATTTAAATGTTTAAATATAAACTATTTGTGAAAAGATTAAATGTAATTTTTAGCTTCTTAATGAGAGAACAGTTTGTCATGGAGAAACTCTGCTCACTCAGAAGCCCAAGTGAACAGACATTGGTTGTAAACTATGAAACACGCCCTTCTTTCACCACTATATAAACCCGTTGATGGAAATTCAACTTCCTGTTCCGAGGACGTTAGGGCGACGGTCCTACGTTAAATGGGCTCAGATAATAACCTAACAAAATTAGCATCGAATTTCAATGTGAAGATGATGGTCAACACGCCCAAAAGGATGAATTTCGACTATACCATGAGCTTAAAAGTATGGCAAATTGGTATGAACGTTGAACTCTTATTCACTAAAGAAGTGCTACCCTCTCCGCTTGCTAAACGTGGGCTAGGAGAGGACGGACAGAGTATCCATTCTACCACGCTCCAGTTCACCACTAGACAGTCTTCAGAGGACCAGAGATCCATGCTGGACCAACACGCCTTCTATCCAGATGAACCTATTGATGAACCTACTGTAGAAGCTATGAGAATAGAAAGGTTCATAACTTTTGTGAAGCATCACAGCACAGTTGAAAAATATATGGCAAATAGAAATCCAAAATGGATGATGTTGAGAGATAGATGGGAGGGGTTGAATGGAGCTGAAGGGTGGGACTAATAACAAGATAACCAATGTAAAACATACGGGGTCTGTTACATGTATATAGGTTCAGACATGTTGTGAAATAGCACAGTTACAAATAGAAATCAAACTGGATGGACATCAGAAATAGAGGAAGGACTAAAAACAAACAAAATATAACTATTGTAAAATAGATTGTGTATGTAAAATGTGTATAAGATGTATAAACTAAAAGGTAGAAGCCTAAGTGTTAATGTTTATTAGTTTACTCCAATTGGGGGAGGGGTGGTAGGGTTTGCGGGGAATAATAAAGGTATATTCTTAAAAAAGTATGTATGTCTATATAGGTATGTATATATGTGTATATGTATGTATGCATGCATGTATGTATATGGATATATACATTTACCCCAAAAATATATTGGGGATTGGAAATGATGCAGACATTTACATTGATGGAAGCAACAATCTTTCCACAATATTAAGCTGATCCACCCCTTAAATTTTTTTTACAAATTCAAAATTGAAGGGTGGGAGCACGGAGACACCCATCGACGGGTTGGCGATGGCCACGTTCTGTTTGGTGCTGTTCAGGAACTTCTGCCATGTCACCTGAGAGATCTTGACCGGGGGGTTGGAGTTAACGAAGATACAACGCAGCTCCACCTGGGAGCCCACGAAGCCTGACTTAATGGAGTCCATCTGGACACTCTGTCCATCTCCAGCTGAGAGGAGGAGGAAGGGAGAGGAGAGAGGGAGAGAGAGGGGGGGAGGAGGACAGGAGAGAGGGAGAGGGAGGGGAAAGGGAGGAGAGGAGAGGACAGGAGAGAGGGAGGGGAAAGGGAGGAAAGGAGAGGGGGAGGAGAGAGAAATGGAGAGAGAGATGAGAAATGGAGAGAGAGATGGAGAGATGAGAGCGAGATGGAGAGAGAGAGAGATGGTGAGAGAGAAATGGAGAGAGAGAGAGGCCTCCTCCTTCTTCCTCCTCCTCCTCTTCCTCATTCTTTTTACCCTCTCAGACTCTCAGCCCACACAGATTCCGACCAGATGGAATTGTGGGGAATAAAATTGATGCAGCCCCAAAAATGAAGTAAAGGACAAAATAAAAACCCTCCAACCCAAAAAGGCCTGTGGTGTTGATGGTATCCTAAATGAAATGATCAAAATATACAGACCACAAATTCCAACTGGCTATACTGAAACTCTTTAACATCATCCTCAGCTCTGGCATCTTCCCCAATATTTGGAGCCAAGGACTGATCACTCCAATCCACAAAAATGGAGACAGATTTGACCCCAATAACTACCGTGAGATATGTGTCAACAGCAACCTTGGCAAAATCCTCTGCATTATCATTAACCTGTTGGAGCTAGGGGGCAGTATTTGCACGGCCGGATAAAAAACGTACCCGATTTAAACTGGTTACTACTCTTGCCCAGAAACCAGTATGCATATAATTAGTAGATTTGGACAGAAAACACTCTAACATTTCTAAAACTGTTTGAATGGTGTCTGTGAGTATAACAGAACTCATATGACAGGCCAAAACCTGAGAAGATTCCATAGAGGAAGTGCCCTGTCTGACAATTTGTTATCCTTCTGTTGCATCTCTATCGAAAATACAGCATCTCAGAAGGCGCCAGAAAGTGGAATGACGTGTCTCCTGTCTCTGGGCAAAGAACAGCAGGATAATTTGTGAGTGGTCAGGCTAGGGACAGTGACACTGGAGATGCGCATTCATGAGAATTGTCAATTTTTTTCTTTCAGCCTTTGAATGAATACAACATTGCCCGGTTGGAATATTATCGCTATTTTACGAGAAAAATAGCATAAAAATTGTTTTAAACAGCGTTTGACATGCTTCAAAGTATGGTAATGGAATATTTTTGTCACGAAATGCGCTCGCGCGTTCCCCTTCGGATAGTGACCTGAACACACGAACAAAACGGAACTATTTGAATATAACTATGGATTATTTGGAACCAAAACAACATTTGTTGTTGAAGTAGAAGTCCTGGGAGTGCATTCTGACGAAGAACAGCAAAGGTAATCCAATTATTCTAATAGTAATTCTGAGTTTGGTGAGCACCAAACTTGGTGGGTGTCAAATTAGCTAGCCGTGATGGCCGAGCTATCTACTCAGAATATTGCAAAATGTGCTTTCGCCGAAAAGCTATTTTAAAATCTGACACCGCGATTGCATAAAGGAGTTCTGTATCTATAATTCTTAAAATAATTGTTATGTATTTTGTGAACGTTTATCGTGAGTAATTTTGTAAATTCACCGGAAGTTTTCGGTGGGTATGCTAGTTCTGAACATCACATGCTAATGTAAAAAGCTGGTTAGGTAAGCCGGGCAATTCCAGGCAATGTGCCCCCGGGCACCACACCCAAAACACTTCCTTTGGTCTCCATCCACCTGGGGTCGTCGGGGACGGGTCGGCCCTACCCCAGCCGCTTCTCCACGGGTTTGCGAACCTTTGGCCCTGCCGACTGTTGGTTCAGGGTACACCGCAGTGGGGCTGTCCTTCCGTACCCTCGGACGGGTCGTCGACTCGTCCCGGCTCCCACTCAGCAGGGCCTGCGAGTTTTGATGCATCGCCACTGCTTCCAGGAGGCCCTCCAAGGTCTGGGGCACGCATAGCCTCGCTGCCCTCTTCATGTCGTGGGGTAGCACCCGTAAGAAGGGATCCAGGTCGAGGATGGATACGTCGGTTAGGAGTGTGACGCGCAGTAGGTCGCTCATCTGTGCTCGGGGGGGATGCGTCAGCTACGAACCTCCAGTCGTGGAACAATTGAGCCCGATTGGCTGTACCCGTAGCGGCTGAGTATCTCCCATTTGAGTCCATCGTAATTAGCCGCCTGTTCGTCGTTCAGGTTCCAATACGCCTTTTGGTCATTCCCCGAGAGGAACGGGGCCATCCTTCCCGTAGCGCTGACCGTTCAAGCGTAGGTTTCAACGTCATCGTCTTCCGTTAGTTTGAGTAAAAACTGGTTGGGATTCAGGAGACGCTCCTCCTTGCAGCTTCCTGATTTCCTCAACGAGGCGGACATTTTGTAATCACTGTTCCTCCAGAACCGCCTGTTGTGCTTGTTGGGCCTGGACGAACTGAACTATCAAATCAAATCAAATGTATTTATATATCCCTTCTTACATCAGCTGATATCTCAAAGTGCTGTACAGAAACCCAGCCTAAAACCCAAACAGCAAGCAATGCAGGTGTAGAAGCACGGTGGCTAGGAAAAACTCCCTAGAAAGGCCAAAACCCAGGAAGAAACCTAGAGAGGAACCAGGCTATGAGGGGTGGCCAGTCCTCTTCTGGCTGTGCCGGGTAGAGATTATAACAGCACATGGCCAAGATGTTCAAATGTTCATAAATGACCAGCAGGGTCAAATAATAATAATAATAGTAGTTGTCGAGGGTGCAACAAGTAACTATCAACTCATCCATGCTGATACTGCGTAAACATCAACCCTGATCTGACCACGTTATCAGATTACCCGCATTCTCCACCACCTTTACGAAGACCAGGGTTTCGTAAAGACGTTTACATAGATCAGACACAGTATGATTAGCTCGGTTTCAAGGGTGTTTATTAAATAATAAATCAAAAGAAAAGCATAGGTCTCCCCCATGAGACCCTCTCCGGGATACCGTGTTCTGGGCTCCGGGTCTTGCTATATAGTGTCGGGCACACAAACTCAAACTCCCTCTTCTTACCTCGGGCCCCGTCTCCAAATTCACGGAAGTCACCTTACATCCCCCAGTCCTCCCCTGTGTGCTGCCCTTCTGGGAGCTTTATGGGGCTTGTACAGCTCCCCAATCAGCCCCAATTAGTCCTGGGTGGAGAGCCCGTCGAGACCTGGCACGTCCAGCAGATGGAAACATCGCCTCATGATGTATACTCCATCTGTCACCAGGCCTCGACGAGTCTCCCCCTGGTGGCTGACCTGCTACAATACATATGAGATGTTAAAAGTGGTATAATTATTAAAGTGGTATAATTAAAGTGACTAGTGATCCATTTATTAAAAGTGGCCAATGATTTCAAGTTTGTATATAGGCAGCAGCCTCTCTGTGTTAGTGATGGCTATTTAATAGTCTGATGGCCTTGAGATCGAAGCTGTTTTTCAGTCTCTCGGTTCCAGCTTTGATGCACCTGTACTGACCTCGCATTCTGGATGGTAGCGGGGTGAACAGGCAGTGGCTTGGTTGGTTGTTATCCTTGATTATATGTTGGCCTTCCTGTGACATAGGGTACTGTAGGTGTCCTGGAGGGCAGGTAGTTTGCCTCCGGTGTTAAGTTGTGCAGACCTCACTACCCTCTGGAGAGCCTTGCGGTTGTGGGCGGTGCAGTTGCCGTACCAGGCGGTGATACAGCCCGACAGGATGCTCTCAATTGTGCTTCTGGAAAAGTTTGCGAAGGTTTTTGGTGACAAGCCAAATTTCTTCAGCCTCCTGAGGTTGAAGAGGCGCTGCTGCGCATTATTCACCACGCTGTCTGTGTGGGTGGACCATTTCAGTTTGTCCGTGATGTGTACGCCAAGGAATTAAAAACTTTCCAACTTCTCCACTGCTGTCCCGTCGATGTGGGTAGGGGGCTGCTCCCTCTGCTGTTTCCTGAAGTCCACGATCAGCTCCTTTGTTTTGTTGACATTGAGTGAGAGGTTGTTTTGTTGACACCACACTCTGAGTGCCCTCCCCTCCTTCCTGAAGGCTGTCTCGACGTTGTTGGTAATCAAGCCTACTACTGTTGTGTCGTCTGCACAGAGACAATTGAAATGCCGGTACAGGGACAAAGTGGAGTCGCAATTCAACGGCTCAGACACGAGACGTATGTGGCAGGGTCTACAGGAAATCATGGACTAGGAAAAGAAAACCAGCCACATCACGGACACCGACGTCACGGTTTCAGACAAACTAAATAACTTCTTTGCCCGCTTTGAGGATAGTACAGTGCCAACGTCGAGGCCCACTAACAAGGACTGCACCCCCCCCTTCTCCATGGCCGACGTGAGTAAAATATTTTTACGTGTTAACCCTCGCAAGTCTGCTGACCCAGACGGCGTCCATAGCCGCGTCCTCAGAGCATGCACAGACCAGCTGGCTGGTGTATTTACAGATATATTCAATCACTCCCTATCCCAGTCTGCTGTCCTCACATTCCTGTACCCAAGAAGGCAAAGATAACTGAACTAAATGACTGCCACCCCGTAGCACTCTGGGGTGGCATCACACTGTCATCATGAAGTGCTTTGAGAGACTAGTCAAGGATCATATCACCTCTACCTTACTAGCCACCCTAGACCCACTTCAGTTTGCATACCGCCCCAACAGGTCAACAGACAATGCAATCGCCATCACACTGCACACTGCCCTATCCCATCTGGACAAGAGGAATACCTATGTAAGAATGCTGTTCATTGACTACAGCTCAGCATTCAAGACCATAGTACCCTCCAAGCTCATCATCAAGATGGAGGACCTGGATCTATCTCAACCCCGCCCTGTGCAATTGGGTCCTGGACTTTCTGACGGGCCGCCCCCCTGGTGGTGAAGGTAGGAAAAAGCATCTCCACTTTGCTGACCCTCAACACTGGGGCCCCACAAGGGTGCGTGCTCAGCCACCTCCTGTACACCCTGTTCACCCACGACTACATGGCCATGCAGTCATGGGCCTTCCTCTGTCACCGCCTGGTACAGAGATCCTGATTGGCAGGAAACTTGGCCCCAATGATGTACAGGGCCGTACGTACGCATTACCCTCTGTAGTCAGAGGCTGAGCAGTTGCCATACCAGGCAATGATGCAACGAGTCAGTATACTCTCGATGATGCAGCTGTAGAACTTTTTGAGGATCTGAGGACTCTTGCCAAATATTTTCACTCTCTTGAGGGGGAATAGGCATTGTCATGCCCTCTTCACGACTGTCTTGGTGTGTTTGGACCGTGATAGTTCGTGGTGATGTGGACACCAAGGAACTTGAAACTCTCAACCCGCTCCACTACAGCCCCTTCAATGTGAATGTGGGCCTGTTTGGCCCGCCTTTTCCTGTAGTCCACGATCAGCTCCTTGTCTTGATCACATTGAGGGAGAGGTTGTTATCCGGCACCACACTGTCAGGTTTCTGACCTCCTCCCTAAAAGCTGTCTCATCGTTGTCGGTGATCAGGCCTACCACTGTTGTGTCTTGAGCAAAATGAATGATGGTGTTGGAGTCGTGCTTGGCCATGCAGTGATAGGTGAACAGGGAGCACATGAGGGGACTAAGTACACACCCCTGAGGGGCCCCAGTGTTAAGGATCAGCGTGGCAGATGTGTTGTTGTCTACCCTTAACACCTGGGGGCGGCCCGTCAGGAAGTGCAGGATCCAGTTGCAGAGGGAGGTGTTTAGTCCAAGGATCCTTAGCTTAGTGATAAACTTTGAGGGCACTATGGTGTTGAACGCTGAGCTGTAGTCAATGAATAACATTCTCACATAAGTGTTACTTTTGTCCAGGTGGGAAAAGGCAGTGTGGAGTGCAATAGAGATTGCATCATCTGTGACTCTGTTGGTGCGGAATGCAAATTGGAGTGGGTCTAGGGTTTCTGGGATACTGGTGTTGATGTGAGCCATGACCATCCTTTCAAAGCATTTCATGGCTACAGACGTGAGTGCTACGGGTCGGTAGTAATTTAGGCAGGTTACCTTAGTGTTCTTGGGCACAGGGACTATGGTGGTCTGCTTAAAACATGTTGGTATTACAGACTCAGACAGGGAGAGGTTGTAAATGTCAGTGAAGACACGTGCCAGTTGGTCAGCTCATGCCCGGAGTACACGTCCTGGTAATCCATCTGGCCCTACGGCCTTGTGAATGTTGACCTGTTTAAAGGTCTTACGCACATTGGCTGCAGAGAGTGTGATCACACAGTCTGAACCCTTTTTTGTGACCAAACTAAAAATATATTCAATAAACTCGGTCATGTTTCAACATATATAAAACCAGTAACCTTTCCACACCTTCAACTTTCAAGGTTAGAAAGTCAGTTGGCAGTTCCTAACAAAGTCTGAAATCAGGCATCAACTGCAGAAACTCCAATTCATAGTAAGCAAAATTGTGTTAATATTGAGATGGAGGAACACACTCATGATAGCAGTCAATTGATCACAAAAACCATGAAAACTGCAAGCCCTAGAACACCTCATTTCAAATGTACTTTATCTTTATAGACAAACTGAGACACATCCAAGTCTCTGAAGTGTGACATTATCCCCAGAGTTTAAACAACTCTCTCCCATCCACGACTCGACTTCTTCTACGCTCTCTTTTAACTTGTAATTTTCTCTCCAGTCCTTCTAACTGACTGCAGAGTTAGAATATCAACCCAGGCCCTTGTCGGGAAGCTTCATTAGCCTCATACGTCCCTCTTGCATACTTAAGCGTTGTGGAGCCGAAGAGAAGGAAAAGTTTTTCAAGTTTCACTTTGGGGTTCTGCGAGTGGCAATGATGTGCAAATCAATGAATAACGGATGTTTCACTCCTTCCTGGGTCATGTTTAGCAGGGCAAAGCACAGCAAGATGTTTTCCAATGGAATACGAAAGTCTATTTTCGCCTCCACACTCTTTCCCTAACAAACACTGGACTATTGATTTATTGGACAACATGGTGATAACATACATATTCAGATTCAGAATTCAGTTGTTTGGTTACATCTGATGTTTCTCAGTGTTCTTCCATTTTTTATATTCAGATTATACTTTCTTTTCATCAAATGACGTTATAAGACTCCAAGGTGTTAAAAGAGACTCGTTAGACTGGGTTGATACTAAGCTCTCTACTATGCCTTTCCTGGTAATGATATACATGTCTTGTAGTCATGGCAATTACAATCAATGTTTTCATGTGGCATTTGCCATCCAACTGATCTCTCCAGTCCTGCTGTTTTCTCCCCATTCCTGCTGTTTTCTCCCCAGTCCTGCTGTTTTCTCTCCAGTCCTGCTGTTTTCTCCCCAGTCCTGCTGTTTTCTCTCCAGTCCTGCTGCTCTCCGTCCTGCGTCTCCCAGTCCTGCTGTTTTCTCTCCAGTCCTGCTGTTTTCTCCCCGTCCTGCTGTTTCTCCCCAGTCCTGCTGTTTTCTCTCCAGTCCTGCTGTTTTCTCTCCAGTCCTGCTGTTTTCTCCCCAGTCCTGCTGTTTTCTCCTCCAGTCCTGCTGTTTTCTCTCCAGTCCTGCTGTTTTCTCTCCAGTCCTGCTGTTTTCTCTCCAGTCCTGCTGTTTTCTCTCCAGTCCTGCTGTCTCGTTCTCCCCGAGTCTTGCTTAATGGAGAAAGAGATGTTTTATTTAGTACGACTAGAAATAAATATTTTGATATTGTCTCACAATGTTTTGAAGGAAAGCTATGATGAGGATCTAGACCCTATTGGTTTATGTTTACAATCCAAGCATTTCAATGTTCTATTGGGTAAGTGGCATTTGGCCAATATGGATGAAGGAGCCACCAAGTCTGAAATGAAATAATCACCCGTGGTTCCCTTCCCTTCAGAATGACACGGTTCATCTGGACTGGAATATCACCTTCTATGACAGGATGACAGGGTTCATCTGGACTGGAATATCACCTTCTATGACAGGATGACAGGGTTCATCTGGACTGGAATATCACCTTCTATGACAGGATGACAGGGTTCATCTGGACTGGAATATCACCTTCTATGACAGGATGACAGGGTTCATCTGGACTGGAATATCACCTTCTATGACAGGATGACAGGGTTCATCTGGACTGGAATATCACCTTCTATGACAGGATGACAGGGTTCATCTGGACTGGAATATCACCTTCTATGACAGGATGACAGGGTTCATCTGGACTGGAATATCACCTTCTATGACAGGATGACAGGGTTCATCTGGACTGGAATATCACCTTCTATGACAGGATGACAGGGTTCATCTGGACTGGAATATCACCTTCTATGACAGGATGACAGGGTTCATCTGGACTGGAATATCACCTTCTATGACAGGATGACAGGGTTCATCTGGACTGGAATATCACCTTCTATGACAGGATGACAGGGTTCATCTGGACTGGAATATCACCTTCTATGACAGGATGACAGGGTTCATCTGGACTGGAATATCACCTTCTATGACAGGATGACAGGGTTCATCTGGACTGGAATATCACCTTCTATGACAGGATGACAGGGTTCATCTGGACTGGAATATCACCTTCTATGACAGGAGCTGATACTCCGGAACCAATTTATTCTGCTCTTATGGGAAATAAAATTTCTGGACTATCTGAACACACAATAACACATCTCATGTGGTTAACAGATTATGTCCTCTTCAGTCTGCTCTAAAATGAAAAAAATGAACTGCTGCCTTCATGCGTGTCGAATCTGCCTTGACAGTGCTGGGCAATTATTTCATTGTAATTAAATTCCTAAGACCGATAGTTGCTACCAAAGTGGTGTGGTTAGTCAGCAGTGGGCTGGATCGATCTCTTGGGGACTGGGACCAGGCAGCTGGCTGATGGATGGAACAGGCTGGGGGGCTGATGGATGGAACAAGTAAGCAAATGCTTAAATGGTTGTCACCTTAATAAATGTATCAGACTGGGAAATCAATTATCATTGATCCCCAATTTATACAACTTGGCAGCAACATTTATTCCGCCTCTGAGGGATTGAGGATTCTTTAATTTATTTGTTATTTTGGTGGGGTAGATGAGCTGTAATAGATAGATTAGCAGATAGATTGTAGATTCCGTCAAAGTAGCTGTCTGCATCATTTCCAATCCCTCATATGTTTTTTTAAATTTAATATTTTCCTTTATTATTTTCCCCTGACCCCAATTGAAGTAAACTAGAGGATAACGACACCTCTACTTCCAGCTTATACATACTATATACATTTTAGGGACACAGTATATTTTACATTAGTTATCTTTTGTTTGTTTTTAGTCCCATCCTTCAGCTACAGTCAACCCTTCCCATCTATCTCTGAACACCATCCAGTTTGATTTATATTTGTCATATATTTTTAAGTGTGGTTTTCATGGATTGGAACTTGATTAAATGGATAGTGGAGGGCAGGGTGGGATCTGGTGGGATATTGGGTGGACGGTAGGGTGGGGGTCTGGTGTTGTATGCTGAGCTGAACAGCATTCTCACATAGCTCACATAGGTGGGAAAGGGCAGTGTGGAGTGAGATTGAGATTGCGTCATCTGTGGATATGTTGGGATGGTATGCGAATTGGAGTGGGTCTAGGTTTTCTGGCATGATGGTGTTGATGTGAGCCATGGTGGGGCAGTGTGGCGAGGGAAGGCTGGGTTCTGGTGGAACGGTGTGGAGAGGGGAGGCTGGGGTCTGGTGGAACGGTGGAGGCTGGGGTCTGGTGGGACAGGGGAGGCTGGGGTCTGGTGGGACAGGGGAGGCTGGGGTCTGGTGAAACGGTGTGGAGAGGGAAGGTGGGGGTCTGGTGGAACGGTGTGGAGAGGGAAGGCTGGGGTCTGTGGAACGGTGTGGAGAGGGAAGGCTGGGGTCTGGTGGAACGGTGGAGGCTGGGGTCTGGTGGGACGGTGTGGAGAGGGGAGGCTGGGGTCTGGTGGAACGGTGTGGAGAGGGAAGGCTGGGGTCTGGTGGAACGGTGTGGAGAGGGAAGGCGGGGGTCTGGTGGAACGGTGTGGAGAGGGAAGGCTGGGGTCTGGTGGAACGGTGTGGAGAGGGAAGGCTGGGGTCTGGTGGAACGGTGGAGGCTGGGGTCTGGTGGGACAGGGGAGGCTGGGGTCTGGTGGGACAGGGGAGGCTGGGGTCTGGTGGAACGGTGTGGAGAGGGAAGGCTGGGGTCTGGTGGAACGGTGTGGAGAGGGGAGGCTGGGGTCTGGTGGAACGGTGTGGAGAGGGGAGGCTGGGGTCTGGTGGAACGGTGTGGAGAGGGAAGGCTGGGGTCTGGTGGAACGGTGTGGAGAGGGGAGGCTGGGGTCTGGTGGGACAGTGTGGAGAGGGGAGGCTGGGGTCTGGTGGAACGGTGTGGAGAGGGGAGGCTGGGGTCTGGTGGGACGGTGTGGAGAGGGGAGGCTGGGGTCTGGTGGAACGGTGTGGAGAGGGGAGGCTGGGGTCTGGTGGGACAGTGTGGAGAGGGGAGGCTGGGGTCTGGTGGAACGGTGTGGAGAGGGGAGGCTGGGGTCTGGTGGGACGGTGTGGAGAGGGGAGGCTGGGGTCTGGTGGAAAGGTGGAGGCTGGGGTCTGGTGGAACGGTGTGGAGAGGGGAGGCTGGGGTCTGGTGGAACGGTGGAGGCTGGGGTCTGGTGGAACGGTGTGGAGAGGGAAGGCTGGGGTCTGGTGGAACGGTGTGGAGAGGGGAGGCTGGGGTCTGGTGGAACGGTGGAGGCTGGGGTCTGGTGGAACGGTGTGGAGAGTGGAGGCTGGGGTCTGGTGGGACAGTGTGGAGAGGGAAGGCTGGGGTCTGGTGGAACGGTGTGGAGAGGGGAGGCTGGGGTCAGGTGGGACAGTGGAGGCTGGGGTCTGGTGGAACGGTGTGGAGAGGGAAGTCTGGGGTCTGGTGGAACTGCTGTGCTCTACCAACTGAGCTACACGTGTCGCCAAGCTTGCCAGGTAAATCTTAATTGCAAATGTTTAGACTTGTAAACTGTAAAAATCTATGTCTTTGGGTAGCTCGAGTTCATCTGTTTGCCGGCAGGTACATTTTTCTTTCTGTCACACAATTTCTCTCATGTTGTTTACGCTGTGTTGAAGGTGTAAAGATTGTTTTGGCCAACACCACACAAGCTTCTTGGCAGAATTCCTATTGCCTCCCTGTGCACTCTAAAGATTGACATCTAACAGACATTTTCATTAGATATTGATGAAAAGTCAAACCCATCCTAAGGTGCACAATCAGTGACGACTGATTAGGATATCAAAGTAACACCTTTTTATGAGATATTTAATGAGTGAACCACTACATTTCTCGAAGCAACAATGGACCCACTGTTCCCCATGCGCCTAAGAAACATTTCAGTTGAATATATTCAGTTGGACAACTGCCTAGGTATCCCCCTTTCCCTTTCCCTTTCTTGTCAGTGCTTTGGCAACAGTTTCCTTTAGCAGGTTTTCCATTATTAGCTTGTCATTCCACTAATGACAGAGTTGGTCCGATTCAGCTAGTGGACTGGACTCAGCTTGTCTGCACTTTCACAGTCTTATTTCCATATTGGCCAAATGCCACTTACCCAATAGAACATAGAAATGCTTGGATTGCAAACATAAACCAATAGGGTCTAGTATACATCACAACGTAATGTGTACCAATGTAATGTGTAACAGCATAATGTGTAATAGTGTACTGTGTACCAATGTACTGTGTAATAGTGTACTGTGTAATAGTGTACTGTGTAACAATGTACTGTGTAATAGTGTACTGTGTAATAGTGTACTGTGTACCAATGTACTGTGTAACAATGTACTGTGTAATAGTGTACTGTGTAACAATGTACTGTGTAATAGTGTACTGTGTAACAATGTACTTTGTAATAGTGTACTGTGTAATAGTGTACTGTGTAATAGTGTACTGTTTAATAGTGTACTGTGTAATAGTGTACTGTTTAATAGTGTACTGTGTAATACCTTACTGTGTAACAACGTAATGTGTAATAGTGTACTGTGTAATAGTGTACTGTGTAACAATGTACTGTGTAATAGTGTACTGTGTAACAATGTACTGTTTAATAGTGTACTAAGTAACAACTTGCTGTGTAGCAACAAAGTACTGTGTAACAATATACTGTGTAGCAACATAGTACTGTGATGTGTAACAACTTGCTGTGTAACAATGTAGTACTGTGTAACAACGTAATGTGTAATACTGTACTGCATAACAACTTGTTGTGTAACAACAATTTTCATCGGGGATAACGTTCACAGACGTCTCGCTTTACAGCCTTCTTCAGTGTGTAGGTACAACTTTATTTTAATTCAAAATAGCATTTGTAGGGAACAACCGATGAACAGCAGGTGGTTCTACTCAGGGTTGTCAATCATCTGCCGATCAGAGATGTGGCTTTTCTGGTTAGCCACAAAGAAAGTCATAAAGTATCGATATAAGGTCCCACAGTTGACAGTGCATGTCAGAGCAAAAACTGTCAGCGGCATTGAAGTTCCCAATACCATCATTCTTAAATGAAAGAAGTTTGGAACGACCAAGAATCTTCCTAGAGGTGGCCACCCGGCCAAGCTGAGCAATCGGGGAAGAAGGGCCTTGGTCAGGGAGGTGACCAAGAACCAATGGTCACTCTCACAGAGCTCCAGTGTTCCTCTGTGGGAGAACCTTCCAGAAGGACAACCATCTCTGCAGCAATCGCCCAATCATGCTGTTATGTTAGAGTGGCCAGACGGAAGCCACTCCTCAGTAATAGGGACGACAGCCCGCTTGGAGTTTACCAAAAGTCACTGAAAGACTCACAGACCATGAGAAACAAGATTCTCTGGTCTGACGAAACCAAGATTGAACTCTTTGGTCTGAATGCCTAGAGTCACGCCTGGAGGAAACCTGGCACCATTCCTACGGGGAAGCATGGCGGTGGCAGCATCATTCCGTGGGGATGTTTTTCAGTGGCAGGGACTGGGAGACTAGTCAGGATCAAGGGAAAGATGAACAGAGTAAAGTACAGCGAGCTCCTTGATGAAAATCTGCTCCAGAGTGCTCAGGACCTCAGACTGGGGCAAAGTTTAACTTCCAACAGGAAGACGACCCTAAGCACACAGCCAAGACAACGCAGTAGTGGCTTCGGGACAAGTCTAAATGTCCTTGAGTGGCCCAGCCAGAACCCTGACTTGAACCCAATCTAACATCTCCAGAGAGACCTGAATATAAATTCTGTAAATGTAAATTTCATTTTCACATTTTTTATAAACTAGCAAACATTTTTAAAAGCCAGTTTTTGCTTCGTCATTATGGGGTAGTGTATGTAGATTGATGTGTAAAAAAAATGATTTAATCAATTTTAGAATAAGGCTGTAAGGTAACAAAATGTGGAAAAAGTCAAGGGGTGTGAATACTTTTCTAAGGCACGGTATAGAGGGCATGTGGACTGAGGAGACATTTATAAAAAAAAAAACATAAAGCAAAGTATGTGTTCGTACTTGAGGTGCTATGACTTTTTATGACTTTTAATAAACTCCAACTCTTCTGCTAATTCACCCACAACATCTAACTGTGGATTGTGTAATTATATATACATTGGAGAAAGACTGACGCTTAAGTACTGTTCCCTTACATTTAATTAAAGTATAGTGGCTGTGTTGAGTGATTCCTCTGACAGACTGAAATGGGATGAAGGAGGCCTCATTTACACCTCAGAGAAGTGTCTGATGCTCTTCCAGTCACCGCATCTCCCAGATATAGCCCCTCTCCATTCTCACCTATTACCAACATTAAACCTTAGCTGCAAAATAAGAATTTGACAACATAGTAAATATTTAGTGCAGGGTGAGAAAGGTTTCATTTTTTCAGCATTCAGGATGTTTGTGGGTGTACTGTAGTTCTCTAACTAATCATGATTACACTGAAGCACATGCTTCAAACTGCCACTGCGTGAAAGGGAAAATGGTAAAATCTCAATCAATAGAAATTAACTTCGGACAGAGACAAGGATGCTAAAGCAATAAATAACCAGAATCTTAGTTATTATAACAAACAAGGAATAACATTTATTCAACATCCTTTCCTAATCATTCCAGAACTCTTATTCCTTTTACTACAGGCTTGCAAGTCAAATTGTTTTTATGACATTATAGTTAAGTTCTTAAAAAAAAAATATATATATATATATATTTCAAATTTATTTAAACAGGTAGGCCAGTTGAAAACAAGTTCTCATTTACAACTGCGACCTGGCCAAGATAAAGCAAAGCAGTGCAACAAAAACAACAACACAGCGTTACACATGGAATAAACAATCGTACAGTCAATAACACAACAGAAAAGTCTATATACAGTGTGTAAGGTAAGATAAGGGAGGTAAGGCAATAAATAGGCCGTAGTGTCGAAGTAATTACAATTTAGCAATTAAACACTGGAGTGATAGATGTGCAGAAGATGAACGTGCAAGTAGAGATAATGGGGTGCAAAGGAGCAAAAAAATAAATAACAATGTGGGGATGAGGTAGATAGATGGGCTATTTACAGATGGGCTATGTACAGGTGCAATGATCAGTAAGCTGCTCTGACAGCAGTTGCTTAAAGTTAGTGAGGGAGATATGAGTCTCCAGCTTCAGTGATTTTTGTAATTCGTTCCAGTCATTGGCAGCGGAGAACTGGAAGGAAAGGCGGCCAAAAGAGGAATTGGCTTTGGGGGTGACCAGAGAGATATACCTGCTGGAGCGCGTGCTGCGGGTGGGTGCTGCTATGGTGACCGGTGAGCTGAGATGAGGCGGGGCTTTACCTAGCCAAGACTTATAGATGACCTGGAGCCAGTGGGTTTGGCAACGAATATGAAGCGAGGGCCAGCCAACGAGAGCATACAGGTCGCAGTGGTGGGTGGTATATGGGGCTTTGGTGACAAAACGGATGGCACTGTGATAGACTGCATCCAATTTGCTGAGTAGAGTGTTGAAGGCTATTTTGTAAATGACATCGCCGAAGTCAAGGATTGGTAAGATAGTCAGTTATAAGAGGGTATGTTTGGCAGCATGAGTGAAGGAGGCTTTGTTGCGAAATAGGAAGACGATACAAGATTTAATTTTGGATTGGAGATGTTTAATATGAGTCTGGAAGGAGAGTTTACAGTCTAACCAGACACCTAGGTATTTGTAGTTGTCCACATATTCTAAGTCCGAACCGTCCAGAGTAGTGATGCTGGATGGGAGGGCAGGTACAGGCAGCGATCGGTTGAAGAGCATGCATTTAGTTTTACTTGCATTTAAGACTAGTTGGAGGCCACGGAAGGAGAGTTGTATGGCATTGACGCTCGTTTGGAGGTTAGTTAGCACAGTGTCCAAAGAGGGGCCAGAAGTATACAGAATGGTATCGTCTGCATAGAGGTGGATCAGAGAATCACCAGCCACAAGAGCGACATCACACCTCCCCTCCTTGCCCTCTCTCCCCCTCCCAGCGTATCTCCACCTTCCCTGTCTTACCCGCCCAGGCTAAGTTTATCCTAACCTCTCGTCTTCCCCCCCTCCCTTCTTCTCAGACACATTTACACTTCTAATTCAATAAATTTAAAATCTGCAGAGCCATTCAGAAAGTATTCATACCCCTTCACTTATTCCACGTTTGTTGTGTTACAGCCTGAATTGAAAATGGATTCAATGTATTTATTTTCTCACCCATCAACGCACAATACCCCATAATGAAAACATTTTATACAAATTTGAGCAAATGTATTGAAAATAAAATGCAGAAATATCTAAGTATTCATACCCCTGAATCAATACATGCTAGAATCACCTTTGGAAGCGATTACAGCTGTCTTTCTGGGTATGTCTCTAAGAGATTTGCAGTACAATATTTGCATATTTTTCTTTAAAAAATTCTTCACACTCTGTCAAGTTGGTTGTTGATCATTGCTACACAACCTTTTTCAAGTCTTGTCACTCAGGAACATTCAATGTCGTCTCCATTATATATTTGTCCTTGTGTTTTATGTTGTTGTCCTGCTGAAAGGTGAATTTGACTCCCCATGTCTGTTGGAAAGCAAATCCTCTAGGATTTTGCCTGTGCCTAGATCTATTCTGTTTTTTTAAACTCCCTAGTCCATGTATGTTTTGGAATATTTGTATTCTGTACAAGCTTCCTTATTTTCACTCTGTCAATTAGGTTACTATTGTGGAGTAACTACAATGTTGTTGATCCATCCTCAATTTTCTCCTATCACAACCATTAAACTCAAACTGTTTTAAAGTCACCATTGGCCTCATGGTGAAATCCCTGAGCGGTTTCCTTCCTCTCCGGCAACTGAGTTAGGAAGGACAACTTTATCTTTGTATTGACCTGATGTATTGATACACCATCCAAAGTGTAATTAATAAAGCCAATGTTAATAAAGCCAAATAAAATAAAATGTAATGTTTTTCTAAAGCCCTTTTTACATCAGCAGATGTCACAAAGTGCTGTACAGAAACCCAGCCTAAAACTCCAAACAGCAAGCAATGTAGGAGCACGGTGGCTAGGAAAAACTCCCTAGAAAGGCAGGAACCTAGGAAGAAACCTGAAGAGGATCCAGGCTCTGAGGGGTGGCCAGTCCTCTACTGGCTGTACTGGGTAGACCAGAGGAACCAGGCTCTGAGGGGTGACCAGTCCTCTTCTGGCTGTACTGGGTAGAGAGGAACCAGGCTCTGAGGGGTGGCCAGTCCTCTACTGGCTGTACTGGGTAGAGAGGAACCAGGCTCTGAGGGGTGACCAGTCCTCTACTGGCTGTACTGGGTAGAGAGGAACCAGGCTCTGAGGGGTGACCAGTCCTCTACTGGCTGTACTGGGTAGAGAGGAACCAGGCTCTGAGGGGTGGCCAGTCCTCTTCTGGCTGTACTGGGTAGAGAGGAACCAGGCTCTGAGGGGTGGCCAGTCCTCTTCTGGCTGTACTGGGTAGAGAGGAACCAGGCTCTGAGGTCCTCTTCTGGCTGTACTGGGTAGAGAGGAACCAGGCTCTGAGGGGTGGCCAGTCCTCTACTGGCTGTCCCATTTCATATGCACAGACACACACACACACACACACACACACTCACACACTCTCGCAAGCACACACACTAGTCCACAGAACAATTATTGACAATTATTGATGTACAGTTTGGCCTCTTTTATATTGTATTTTCAGTGTCCATGTACCTCTTTGGCATTGGCAAATTCCATCTATATTTCCTAGAGAAGATTACTTAGGGGAATCAAGTCTAAATAGTCTTCCCTGTGGCTCAGTTGGTTGAGCATGGTGTGTGCAACGCCAGGGTTGTGGGTTTGATTCCCACGGGGGGCCTGTACAATGTTTTTTTTTTTTAAATGCATGAAATGTATGCACTCACTACTGTAAGTCGCTCTGGATAAGAGTGTCTGCATTAATGTTGTTGGAGGGTCTGGGGGCAGCCATTAATGTTGTAGGAGGGTTTGGGGGCAGCCATTAATGTTGTAGGAGGGTTTGGGGGCAGCCATTAATGTTGTAGGAGGGTTTGGGGCAGCCATTAATGTTGTAGGAGGGTTTGGGGGCAACCATTAATGTTGTAGGATGGTTTGGGTGCAACCATTAATGTTGTAGGAGGGTTTGGGGGCAGCCATTAATGTTGTAGGAGGGTTTGGGGCAGCCATTCATGTTGTAGGAGGGTTTGGGGCAGCCATTAATGTTGTTGGATGGTTTGGGGGCAACCATTAATGTTGTAGGATGGTTTGGGGGCAGCCATTAATGTTGTTGGAGGGTTTGGGGGCAGCCATTAATGTTGTTGGATGGTTTGGGGGCAGCCATTAATGTTGTAGGAGGGTTTGGGGGCAGCCATTAATGTTGTAGGAGGGTTTGGGGCAGCCATTAATGTTGTAGGATGGTTTGGGGGCAGCCATTAATGTTGTTGGATGGTTTGGGGGCAGCCATTAATGTTGTAGGAGGGTTTGGGGCAGCCATTAATGTTGTAGGAGGGTTTGGGGGCAACCATTAATGTTGTAGGATGGTTTGGGGGCAACCATTAATGTTGTAGGAGGGTTTGGGGGCAGCCATTAATGTTGTAGGAGGGTTTGGGGGCAGCCATTAATGTTGTAGGAGGGTTTGGGGGCAGCCATTAATGTTGTAGGAGGGTTTGGGGGCAGCCATTAATACCGTTGGAGGGTTTGGGCAGTGATGACCTAGCAGAATGTCGTAGGAGGTTTCGGGGGCAGTCAATTAGTCATCGTCAGCTCTGTGAGGACAGGAAAGGCTGCTTCCCAAATGGCACTCTATTTTCTATATAATGCACTTCTTTTGAGCATGGCCCATAGGGAACAGGGTTCCATTTGGGACACAGCCAGAGACAGACAGATTCTCCTGTTTCTCATTACCAGCCAGTCTAAGTGATGTCAGGAGGAAGTGGATCTTGACACTGGAAGTAAATGGTACTTGTCTCCCTCGGGTCCTTTCTCTGACCTTTCCTGGATTGCGTCCCAAATGGCACCCTATTCCCTGTATAGTGCACTACTTTGGACCAGAGCCCGTAGAGAATAGGGTGCCATTTTGGGACGTAAATAAACTATTTCTTCCTCATCAGAGCTGTCAGCCCCCAAATAACTATTTATACCTGAGCCAGGTTACTAACATTACCAGACAGAGAAAATCATACAATCTGGAATAAATCGTCTTTTCACCTGGTTTATTAAGTCTTCCAATTTAAGGCCGAGATTTAATCCGATTGCACGCGCTGTCGACAATGTGCCTTTTAAAGGCAACGTCCCTGTGTTCGCGGAGATAATATTCACGGTAAATGCTGCACATGACAAATCAATTGGTAATGATCTTTAAATGTCAAGCACACTACAATGCACGATCGGGTTGAATCCCAGCATAAGATTAATATGCTCCTCCATTTTGTTTGAGAGGATGAATCTTTAGGTACAGGATATATGCTCTGGCTATCACTGTCGATCATTTACAGTAGCTCATTCACATAGAGCACACAAGATAAGAAGCTCATCAATGCTCTTTTCAGAACAATGTTTTGGTATAGGTGAAGACATCCATCCTGACCTTAGTTACATACACTGTGTGTACAAAACATTAGGATCACTGCTCTTTCCATGACATGCTGTAGACTGACCAGGTGAATCCAGTTGAAAGTTATGATCCCTTATTGATGTCACTTGTTAAATCCACTTCAATCAGTGTAGATGAAGGGGAGGAGTCAGGTCAAAGAAGGATTTTTAAGCCTTGAGACAATTGAGCCATGGATTGTGTATGTGTGCCATTAAGAGGATGAATGGGCAAGACAAAATATGTATGTGCCTTTGAACGGGGTATGGTAGTATGTACCAGGCACACCGGTTTGAGTCAAGAACTGAAACACTTTTGGATTTTTCACGCTCAACAGTTTCCCGTGTGTATCAAGAATGGTCCACCACCCAAAGGACATCCAGCCAACTTCGCACAACTGTGGGGAAGCATTGGAGTCAACATGGACCAGCATCCCTGTGGAACGCTTTCGACACCTTCTAGAGTCCATGCCCCAACGAGGGCAAAAGTGGGTGAGACTCAATATTAGGAAGGTGTTCCACTAAGAAAATATATGGGTTCATAAATGCAAATCTAATGCGAGCTCCTACTGGTTATGTATGAGTTAGCTTGACTGTTTCACTTCAGGAAAATTCCTCCTTAACAATTGGAGAAGCAACAAGATATCACAATTTGCCCTCTTACAGAACGAATGTGACCAACCACAGTAAATTACATATTACAGAACGAATGTGACCAACCACAGTAAATTAAATAATCACAGTGTTGGTTTATATTTGCTAATGTAATCACACAAGCATGTACAGCTAGCCAGAATTCCTGTCCAATGTGTTATAGAATATAGAAGAATAAAAATATATCCACATTTATAATAAGCAGGTAATTATGATGGTTGTTATTTTGTGATGGTTGACAGACATAGTCACATCCCATTACCAACCATTAATGGGACTGTTCCCTAACCTGACGTTGCCTGACTGTGTTCACCCTCGTTAATGTAATGGGAGTGTGTGTGAAAAAGCATCTCATTTGCATTTCTGGAAAGGACAGTGTAACCTGAGTGACAATGGATTAGATATACACACACACACACACACACACACACACACCACACACACACACACACACACAGACAGACACAGACACAGACACAGACACAGACACAGACACACACACATACACACACACACACACACACACACACATGTAATAGAGACAGCAGGGAACAGAATGGAGGATGACTGTTTTGCATTAGTGAAGAGAGAAACCTCTATCGAACTTTGAATGCATATTCTAACCACTGATTTACAGAAGGTTGAACCATAGGCATTAGGCAGTATACGATCATTGAGGAAGTTTCCCTTTGTAGTCCGTAATAGTTTTCAAGCCCTGTTTGAAAAGACCACTTTACATTTTTGCCTGTTTTGGTGGGATTGAGTTTTGGTCTGCCTGGTGACATCACCTGCGGTAAATTAGTTAATCGACCAATAAATGAGTTCCAAGCGTCTCTGCCAATAACAGCATGTTTTCAGTTTTTCCCTCCCCAATCAAACCACTCACAGACAGTCCCAGACAGTCCCAGACAGTCACAGACAGTCCGGTGCTTGAGAAATTTCTCTTAGCTCATTTTTTTAAACATTTTTAATTGTAAACAATCACATTAAGATTCTAAATCGTTACCCAGAAACTATTTGATATTGAAATACACACAGAAAAGAATCTGTAATACTGTAACGCGTGTCGTTTGTAGTTGAAGGAGAAGTGGACCAAAACGCAGCGTGGTAAGTGTTCATGATATTTATTTCCAAGAAACACTCAAACAAGAAATAAAAAAAAAAAAAACAAAACCGAAAGCGAATAGTTCCGTCAGGCACAGAATTCTAAACAGAAAATAACTACCCACAAAACACAGGTGGGAAAAGGCTGCCTAAGTATGATTCCCAATCAGAGACAACGATAGACAGCTTGCCTCTGATTGGGAACCCTACTCGGTCAAAACAAAGAAATATACAACATAGAATGCCCATCCCACATCACACACACATCACACCCTGACCTAACAAATAGAGGAATAAAACGTCTCTCTAAGGTCAGGGCGTGACAGTACCCCCCCGAAAGGTGCGGACTCCCGGCCGCAAACCTGAACCTATAGGGGAGGGTCCGGGTGGGCATCTACCCTTGGTGGCGGCTCCGGTTCGGGGCGTAGCCCCCCGCTCCGCCCACTGATCCCTCCGCTTTTGTGTAACCGGACCATGGATCATAGCCGGAGGAAACGGACCATGGATCATCGCCGGAGGCTCTGAACTGGGAACCCCCTCTGGAGGTTCTGGACTGGCTGGAGACTCCGGACTGCAGACCACCGCTGCAGACTCCGGACTGCAGACCACCGCTGCAGGCTTCTTGCCATGGATCATCACTACAGGGTCCGGGCCATGGATTATCACTGGAGGCTTCGTGCCATGGATCAAAACTGGAGGCTTTGTGACATGGATCATCACTGGAGGCTCCGGGCCATGGATCATCGCTGGAGGCTCCGGGCCATGGATCATCACTGGAGGCTTCGTGACCATGGATCATCACTGGAGGCTTCGTACATGGAGCTGGAACAGGTCTCACCAGACTGGGGAGACGCACTGGAGGCCGGGTGCGCAGAGCTGGCAGGAGGTACAGCCTGAACGTCAGGAGGAGGAGGAGGTACAGCCTGAACGTCAGGAGGAGGAGGAGGTACAGCCTGAACGTCAGGAGGAGGAGGTGCAGCCTGAACGTCAGGAGGAGGAGGTACAGCCTGAACGTCAGGAGGAGGAGGATGTACAGCCTGAACGTAAGGAGGAGGAGGAGGTACAGCCTGAATGTCAGGAGGAGGTGGTGCAACGTGGCGTTG